>NC_084616.1:38973519-39058519 GCF_033978795.1 Nerophis ophidion | reverse complement strand
GAGTGTGGGTACTTTCCTGGCCCTTCTGCAGTCCAGACATGTCTCCCATCGAAAATGTGTGGCGCATTATGAAGCGTAAAATACAACAACAAGACCCTGGACTGTTGAACAACTTAAGCTGTACATCAAGCAAGAATGGTAAAGAATTTCCGTTTCAAAGATTCAAGAAATAGTTTCCTCAGTTCCCAAACGTTTATTAAGTGTTGTTAAAAGAAAATGTGATGTAACACAGTGGTGAACATGCCCTTTCCCAACTTCCCAACTACTTTGCAGCCATGAAATTCTAAGTTAATTATTATTTGCAAAAAAAAAATTAAGTTTATGAGTTTGAATATCAAATATATTTTCTTTGTAGTGCATTCAATTGAATATGGGTTGAAAAGGATTTGCAAATCATTGTATTCCGTTTATATTTACATCTAACACAATTTCCCAACTCATATGGAAACAGGGTTTGTAGATATATACATATATATGTATATATGTATAAGTAAGTATATGTATATATCACTTATATATATACATATATGTATAAGTGTCTATCTATAATTATATATTTGTAAGTATAAACATGTATACGTATTGTTGGATTTGGTTGTCTTTTTATTTCCTAGTCAGATTTTAGAACAGCTAAAGTGTGAGCCTTTTACATAGACCATGAGTTTGGAATGTCGGAATGAAGGCATAACAAATCTGTTATCTCAACTGTCCAAGGTAGGGAGGAGGAGAAGAGGGGCGGGTGAGAGTGAGTGAGGAGGGAGAAACTGCCATTTTAGGATTAGATCAATTTGGACCGAGCTTTGACATGTTGTATCTAGATTGATCTCCCGAGGCGCTTTGGTAATAAAATAGCAAAATGAGCAACCTCTGTCTCTGATTGATTTAAAACCAGCTTATGTGTCATCAAAGAACCTGGGGGCGTTGACCGAAGGAAGAACAGGTCCAAAACGCAACAATTTGGGGGCTCGTCCGGGATGACACGCTGAAAATTGGACTGTTCTTGCAAATTTACGGACAGACTCACTTGGCCAACATCAAGGTAAGCAGTGCCTTTTTCTAAAATCTGCATTAGGAGTCTGTCCAAAAGTCTTGTAAGTCAAACACTGTTATATACCACAGAGACAGGGTGCTGATTTTGATAGGTTGGTTGCATTATTGCCTTGTCCGCCATTGCATAAAAGTTGTAAATAAGTGGTCAACTCAAGTTATTGTGTCTAGATTACCGTGACGGGCTGCTTCACTGACGAGTAGGCAAATAGTAGGGTGTGGCCCGCCTTGGGGATTTGGTCTCCCCTAAAAGAGTAACGGGACGGATAACCGTTGTGTGGATAGTAAATACTCCCCGGTTGCGAGATCCAAGTGACATTAACGTGTGCACGGAAATTAAGGATGGGTTAGAAGCCATTTGTGAAAGTACAATAAAATATTCCCCGGTTGCAAGATCCAAGTGACACTAACGTGTGCACGGAAATTATGGACCGTAAGGGTGGAGGCCCTTCTTTACCACATGACAAATTCCGAGGTTGGAGGCCATTTGTAAAAAGTACAATAAAGTTCCCGGTTGTGAGATCCCTGCGGCACTCAGGTGTGCGTTAAAATTAAGGAAAAAGACACAATGGCAAAGGAGTGTGACAGACAGGAACGTAATGGCGGCTGGGAAAATGTGATCAATCGTTACTGTTTAATGATCAATTGAATGTACTGTTGTCGACAAGAAAATTAACAAAGAGAAAAAAAAAAAAAAGAAGAAAAAAGAGAGAAAATAAAAAAGAGAATGTTTCTTGAAAGGGGTAAGAGGGTGTTTACAACACTCGTAAAGTAGTGAACTCAAACGTTTGGTAAATTAAGAAAAGTAACTCGAAGATTTATGGTAAAGTGGAACGTAGCAAGAGAGGTTTGAAGGTGAAGAGAATGGATGGTGAAAACCTTACGTAAATGGTTTCTAGGAGAGGAGAATAGAAATAGAAACAGTCTGAAGAGTAAGGAAGAGAATGGGACAAATGAAGGTATTGATGGTGTTCGTGTGTCAGCGTATGCTGTTGGGGGTTCGCTGCATTTGTTTGTTTTATGGCTGGTTGTTAACTCCTAAAACTTAAATACATTCGTGTTTTATAGTTGTTCTTATAATACTTAGTTCAGAAATCGTATGAGTGAGTGATCCATCTATTTAATTTTCTTCCTCCGCTTATCGGAGGTCGGGTCGCGGGGGCAGCAACCGAAGCAGGGAGGCCCAGTGACTTCACTTACACAGGGCCAGTTTGTGAAGGTCAGAGTGAATGATAAATGTTGTTTGCAGTTACTAAGGGTTGATATGATACAGCTGCGCCTCTGGGTGAGCCGTGAGATAAGCGTTGTCTTCGAAACAAGGGCATCTTTGAGCGTGTTCCGCCTTATCTCTTGGAATGTGCGTTCGCGCACACAAATAAGTGTGTGTGTGTGTCACATTGATAGTTTTAGACGAATGAGAATAAACACATGCCCTTATTTTGTAGAATATCACACACGACAGGAAGTCAGAATGCACAACTAACTAACTGATAGACACAAACGATAGTCTCATTAACTTATAGATAAGCCAAAGCTTGTGCAGTTCAAAGGATTCTTAGATAATCTTTAGTTGATTTAGAAAAGCTACTTAAATATACATAAAGTAATGCGTATAAATTGTTGAAATAGGGGTATTGATTAACATTTAATGGGACAATTAATGTTGTGGTTTTAAAACGTGATATGCATAATTGGGCGAAGCAGGATGACGATGATAAGACGGATGACAGAGTAACAAGGAAACGACTCCTTAATTTTCAAATCACTGTAGAAAAAATGTCAAAAGAACCGAAAGGACAAAAATCAGCTAAAGTATATTCAGCAGTGGGTGACCTTCCTTTTGAGTTCCAGCAGGCGGAGAAAAGAATCCGCAACAGATGTGAGACCAGACAGATGGACTCGGATGGTGGACAACCCGGTGCTTCAAGGTCAATCCGGGGTGGAAACTGTTTCGCCTGTTATCAACCTGGTCACTGGATACAAGACTGTCCCAACATTTCCGAACAGGAAAGGTCCCGTCATGCCGCCAGGCAAAAGCGGAGGCGTGGCAGAGGGCGCCCACAACAGAAGCCCCAGCAGGAAATGCAGACAGGCCCCATGCTGGACATAAGTGTCAATGGACAATGTTATCAGTTCGTGATTGACACTGGTGCCACCCACTCATCTTTGAATGCAGAGGTACCAAAGAAACTGTGTGCTTCCTTTTTGAAGGTCGAAGGCTTCGCTGAGGTCACAAGAATGTTACCTGTCACCAAACCACTTCCGGTTCAAATTGCTGGACACACACTGAAGCACCTATTCGTGGTCGACCTGAACACACCGTGCCTGCTGGGTAATGACCTGCTTTACAAACTGTACCCTGACATTCAATATCGCACAGAAGGGACCATCCTCGTGTTACCTGACGGTACAACCACCAAGCTGCGACACCACTATCAAGGCACCTCCATGAGCATGAGCTCATACCACAACCTGGAGCACCAAACATGGCTGGCGCCTGCTGAGTACCTCAACTCCTGCTGCAACTGTTCTATCAGTGAAAACCCTGGCTGACTGAGCTGTTTCCGTGTGCACCACCATCCGATCCGCCATTTGTTATGATCACAAGTAGACGACATATCAGGAGGCCTTTGACTCCTTTTTATATATATATATATATATATATATATATATATATATATATATATATATATATATATACATATATATATATATATATATACATATATGTTGGAAATCAAGGTGTAGCTACTCACGTTGACATACCTTTGCAACAACTAGCATTGTATAAGATAGACACCAATGCTGTCCCACATTGTTCCCTTACTCTCTGTCCCCCCTACGGAAACTAAAGACTTAGGTCCAATGATGAAACCACACAAATACCACATTATTAATTGTTTCAGTTGTCTGTTAAACACATAGCTTTGGGCTGCACTTTGGACACTGCGGCTGTAGGCTACAAGGAGCTAGCAGCTACACAACAGCTGAGCTAAAACTACACATGACATTTAAGCATATCAAATAATTATAGTTGCTTATTACATGCACAAAGTAGTCAAGACAGAAGTCTAATAGAAAGTATTCGGTAATAAACGTGTCCGCATCATTCAACTTTCTACAACATGAGCTTGACTTAACGAATTAACGCGGCCACTAGGTGTGGTAGAATGTCAAATTACTATTGCAAAAGCATCTGCCATAAGGTTGGTGTTTTTCTAGGATTTGTGTCAATATAAATATAAGCATATTTTGTCGCCTTCACCAGGTTGAATAATTTACTTGATTATCAGCTAAACTTTTTCTTAGATGTTTCTGAAAGTAAAAGTATTACAAACACCTTTGATGTCCCTTCTTTAGAAACAGAAGGGGGAGAAGTTGAGGGTGGAGTCAGACTCCTTACAACAAAATCGACAATCATCCAACTCTGACAATTTCCATAGTTTTAACATTTTTCAGTTAAAAACAAAGTCAAATTGAGAATGAGATAATAAAATCATTGACTAAAAATGATTTGTTATTTAGAGACCTGACATTCAACAGACCCATACTGATGATGTTATTGACAAGCTTCGATGTTGGCTTTGATTAGGAGAAGATAGGAATGAGATTGTTTAGGTTAGCAGGGTGGCTAAGTTTCCCAATGGTTACTCTCTTGGTGGTCACAACAGGAATGTAGAAGGTGCCATGATTGGATGTAGGCAAGACTGCTGACAGAGCAAGATAAGGGATAAGTGGAGTAGTTGTAACATTTTTTCAGTGGGTAAAAAGATGTAACGAAATTTAATTTGAAAATAACGATGTTGCACATCGATAGTGGTTTAGTAGATTAATCTGGAATATGGAGGAGGTGAGATAACATCTGGATAAAGTTTGTAATTTCATTGATATGATCAATCAGGTACAAGGGAAAAGGTACTTGCTGACTTGTGTTGACAAATAAAGTGGTTGGCCAGATGCAACCACAACCTAAAAAGAGGATGCAAAATCAGTAATAAAAAGGATTGTTAATGACCTAATAGCCCAACATTGTTACCCCAAAAAGATTAAGTCAGAGAACGGCACCCATTTTAAAAATGCTCACTTAGCTTTGGTCGAAAAGGATCTCGGACTAAAACACAGGTTTTGTTCGGTGTACCATCCTCTTTTTAGGTAAGGTCGAGAGAATGAACAAGAATTAAAACAAATTGGCTGAAATCTGTGCACAGACCAAATTGAAGTGGGTTGACGCAGTACCATTGGCTTTAATGACCGCTCGAATGTCCACGAACAAAACTGGTCTTTCACCCTATGAAATGCACACAGATCAGCCCTTCCCAGGTCCAGCCGCCCCGTGGAAGGAGGAATCAGCGGAAAACCAAACTTGTAAGTTGAGCAAATTCAGAATTATGTGCCAGTTCCTCTGTGCAGATTTGAGGATGACAGCCCACCACACCAAATCCCTTCCGCTGGTCGAGAGGGTCAAGGTCATTAATCGCAAGCAGACGGAGCCCAGGTGGACCGGTCCCTTTGAGGTCGTGGAACTGACGTCTCACTCCCTTCGGCTGGCAGATGTCACTGCCGCCATCACCACATCACCGGCCCCACTCGGTCCCCTTGCAGAACTTACACGCATAGCCTCACAACCCAGAAGACGACGCCGAGAGAGATATCCCCATGTTGAGCTGCCGTCTACCGTCGTGTAGATATACCAGACCTGCTCAACTGCTGTTTCATATATCCAAAGCTATCATTACTTGAGATCAACCTATATACTTGATGTTATATAATCTCTCTTACTTGTTTTTTTAGCATAACTATTGGTGTCGCTACAATAAGTGAAAAGTTTGATGTTTATCCCCATTTAGTTACCTGAATTACTCTGATTTTGATAGATGAAAGGCAGGATGTTACACCCAGCAGTATTCCCTGACAGATTGGTACTTAGGTTTGTTCTAATGTCCTTGTGTCTCAGTCCTTCCTTCCTGACGACAGTGACTGACAAGTGTCTTAAAACATAGGGCGGACTTGAAATAGACTGGATCAAGGGGGACAGCAAGACTTATTTATTTTGATCTGTGCAGTGTGATTGATTGCGAGGGACATAGTAGCTATTACCGTGGTACTAACCTCTATTTTTGATACGACGCAACTCTGAGCTATTGGTGTCGGAAGCAGAATACATACTCTAGAGTGTGGTGACCCTGGTGAAAGCAGGTAACCCACTACACAGGGCATTGAAATCCCACTGGCCCCTATTATTACATCAAAACTACTCGGGAAGGGATGACCTCCCAGAGGAACTTTGATCGTTCCCAGAACCCCCTCGCCCTTACAAATGCCAACGTGGGTGTCATGCCCAATTGGCCCAGTCCGTTTTATGTTGTTTTAGGGGTTGACCAGACTGGTAAAGAGTCTAAAGGGATTATCAAAATTAATGTCCTCGAGAGGGCGCCAAAGTATGGGTGATTGTGTTGCTTGTTCCGCTGGAAGTCCTTTTCCCCATACTTACCCCGCCACATTTAGGTTGACTGACACAAATGGCTCAAACTGGCTTATCTCCTTGCTTTCTGAACCCTCGGCGCCAGAGTGCGATTCGTTGGATAGTGTGTACCCTCCTGTTGACAATTTCACACACCTGACCTATTTCAATTCACAGGACCATCTTCGTCTCCCAACAAATTGGTTGACATTGACCCCTCTTGGTGTACCACACTGATAGATGGCTCCAAAAATAGGCCCTTGGGCACGGGCTGACATATTCTGGTATTGTGGGGAACACAGATTGTACATTAGAATCCCGACGTCAGCCGTTGGGCTTTGTGCTATGGTTAGACTGGTGACCCCACTCACCCTAGTGGGTACCAAATTAACACCCCTTGGAACTCCTGTTTCAGCGGCCTCTTTAATTTCCTGCCGACGTCGTCATGTTCTATCTAGGAGGAGTGTAAGGGGCTCCTTTGATTTGATAAGAAACCCTGGTGGTGTTTAATTTGATGTAATAGGGCAACGAAGGGGGAACCCCTCACAACATAAATTGTGGTGTGAATCCTGTGCAGGTTTCGAGAACCTTCCTAACATTGGTGCAATTTTCCCTGTGACTGATACTAAAAATGTAGAACGCATTCACTATGTTCTTGTAATCTATTGAGATGGACCAACCTGACTCGTGACGCTGTTGAAGAACAAATTGCCCCGACCTCCCTCTGGCCATCCAGTTAAGCAAAGTGGTAACTTTCGAGAATGGCTAGTTTCCCTTTCTGACTATAACCACATAAACGTGGACTCCCTCTATCTGACTCCCAATTGTAACTATTATTTTATTTTAGTGCGAGCTCGCTAAAACTTCAATGTGAGGTATGTGCTTTAGAAGTATTGTAGTTGTGTTGGGAGATCTTTTTTAGAAGATCTGAAGGGGGACTGTTGGATTTGGTTGTCTTTTTATTTCCTAGTCAGATTTTAGAACACCTAAAGTGTGAGCCTTATACATAGACCTTGAGTTTGGAATGCCGGAATGAAGCCATAACAAATCTGTTATCGCAACTGTCCAAGGTAGGGAGGAGAAGAAGAGGGGCGGGTGAGAGTGAGTGAGGAGGGAGAAACTGCCATTTTACGATTAGATCAATTTGGACCGAGCTTTGAAATGTTGTATCTAGATTGATCTCCCAAGGCGCTTTGCAAATAAAATAGCAATATGAGCAACCTCTGTGTCTGATTGATTGAAAACCAGCTTATGTGTCATCAAAGAACCTGGGGGCGTTGACCGAAGGAAGACCAGGTCCAAAATGCAACAGTATCATTATATATGTATGTGTTTATATATATGTATATGTACATATATATGTATAAGTATATGTATACACACACACACTAATATATATAAAACATATATATATATTATATATGTATATATATATATATATATATATATATATATATATATATATATATATATATATATATATATATATATATATATACATAATATATATATATAGTCAAGAAAATAAGTATTTGAACACCCTGCTATTTTGCAAGCTCTCCCACTTAGAAATCATGGAGGGGTCTGAAATTTTCACGGTAGGTGCATGTCCACTGTATGAGAGATAACCTATAAAGAAAAATCCAGAAATCACAAGCTATGATTTTTTTAACAATTTATTTGTGTGATACAGCTAAAAATAAGTATTTGAACACCAACATTAATATTTGGTAGAGTAGCCTTTGTTTGCAATTAAAGAGGTCAAAGTTTCCTGTATTTCTTCACCAGGTTTGCACAGACTGCAGGAGGGATTTTGGCCCACTCCTCCACACAGATCTTCTCTAGATCAGTCAGGTTTCTGGGCTGTCGCTGAGTAACACAGACTTTCAGCTCCCTCCAAAGATTTCCAATTGGATTTAGGTCTGGAGACTGGTTAGGCCACTCCGGAACCTTGATATGGTTCTTACTAAGCCACTTCTTGGTTTTCCTGGCTGTGTGCTTTGGGTCATTGTCATGTTGGAAGATCCAGCCACGACTCATCTTCTGACTGAGGGAAGGAGGTTTTTGACCAAAATCTCACAATACATGGCTGCAGTCATTCTCTCCTTAATACAGTACAGTACGGTGGAGGAGGACTTTTAAAGGCAGACTAACAGGTCTGAGGGTCAGAATTATATATATATATATATATATATATATATATATATATATATATATATATATATATATATATATATATATATTTGGTTGTTGTGTTTTTTTTTTTTTTTTTTAAATAAAATTGGATGTCAGTTTCTTGTACAATTATTTATCCAGTGTGTCGTAGATCGTCTCGTGTCTCTCATGTTAGGACAGCCTCCCATCTAGTGGTAAAGATAAAAAGTGCATCTTATTTGCGGCACCGACAAGTGTTTAAAAATAACTTTTATACCTTTTATTTTTTACCAGGACATGTTAGGAAAATAACATATTTTAGATGCAGGTGTGGTTGACTTGTTCTCTCCTCGACAGGTCGCTGAAAAGAAGAATGTTTTCATGGGTTTGACAGCGGCCGCCTGTGTGCTTTGTCACTCTATAAGACGCTGCTGTCGTCACCCGCGATGAACTTTTGTTTCGTATCAGCACATTCAACACTCGTCACCTCTATGTTTCCGCCCTACATTAATAAGATATAAAATACAACTAAAGTTCTTACAACAGCCAATACAACACAATTTGAGCTTTGAATAAGCATTTTTCAAATGTGATATAAAGTTTGTCTGATCTTGAATGGGATTGTGCTGAACATTTTAAATTGCCTGAAGGAATAAAGTACTATCTAATCCAGGGGTCGGGAACCTTTTTTGCTGAGAGAGCCATGAAAGCCAAATATTTCGAAATGTATTTCCGCGAGAGCCATATACGGTAATATTTTATAACACTGAATACAACTGAATGCGTGCATTTTAAAGTAAAACCAACATTTTTAAAGTATAATAGGGTTTCTTTTTAATAACATTGTTATTCCAAAAGTTAATAATATATACAATACTTCTTAACATTAATGCGACATCTTGAACAGGTGCGATAGAAAACGGATGGTTGGATTAAATACATGAGAATGTTTTATAATTTGAACGTTATCTTTAACACTGTGATTGCCGGTGGAATTATTCATTACTTAACGTGTTGAACAATGTCAGCTAAGATTTATCTGAGAGCCAGATGCAGTCATCAAGAGAGCCGCATCTGGCTCTAGAGCCATAGGTTCCCTACCCCTGATCTAATCTAATCAAATATAATTTTATTGTATCATTGCGAGGAGGGACTTGTCCAGGGTATACCCTGCCTTCCGCCCGATTGTACCTTAGATAGGCGCCAGCGTCCCCCGCGACCCCAAAAGGAAATAAGCGGTAGAAAAATGGATGGATGGCATTGCAAGAAGGGGGCTGTCAATAGGAAACACGTTGACACAAGAGGTTAGGCTAACATTAAATTGAGTTAACACATTATTATGCATGTTTAATATTGTTCATAAAGGGTTTAAGTCATCTTCAAAAAAAATAATGAAAAAAATCACATAATTCAACTTTTTTTTTCATTATTGTGAATGTTGGTAGCACGGTTAGAATAACATGGGTAACTAAGTCATACTTTTTCGATGTTAATACATTATAATACTAATCTTGATTTTTGAATGTTAACAAGTTATGTACATTTTCGTAAGTTCTAGCAGTGGAATTTTTTACTCGAATGTGCTTCTTGCTGACATGCTAGCCTTAGCTAACACATGTCTTTTTAAAGGCATGATAATGTAATGTTTTTGAACATAACATAATCACCTTCCTTCACTTTGTGGATGTTAACAAGTTATGTACATTTTCGTAAGTTCTAGCAGTGGAATTTTTTACTCGAATGTGCTTCTTTTCACGTTGCACTTTGCTGTTGTGTTTTCTTTTTCTTTTTGTCTACGCATGGGAGAGTGAGAAACATAATTTTGATTCCTTTGTATGTCTTACATGTAAAGAAATTGACAAATAAAGCTGACTTGACTTGACTTGACTTCTTGCTGACATGCTAGTACAACTGCTAGCCTTAGCTAACACATGTCTTTTTAAAGGCATGATCATTTAATGTTTTTAAACATAACAATCACCTTCCTTCAGTTTATTTGTTTATTTTCGCTTTTTCCATGACAGAGGACTGTTACAAAGAAAGGTTGTTATTACACCAAACAAACATCATACTGAGCTGTGAGTGATGTCACTTAGTTGGTCCTGTCACTTAGTGACATCATTTATAGCTAATGTGCAGTTGATAAAAACATTTGTTTTTTTCTTTGTATTGTGATCCTTCCACAGAAGCCAAGTATATTGGCGGCGGCAGCAAGAACGGAGCAGCACATGATGACGGTGGCTCTTTGTGTACACTATCCTAAACTCTTGTTTTTACAACAACAGGCCGGTGGAGCATAGAACATCTGCCTCGCAGCCAGGTGCTTCTGGGTTTTAATCTGGGTTCAGACCGTTCTCTGGACATGGTGAGTGAAATAGAGACTCTAAATTGTACATAGTACTACCATGAATTGATTAACGTGGACCCAGACTTAAACAAGTTGAAAAACCTTTTCGGGTGTTACCATTTAGTGGTCGATTGTATGGAATATGTACTGAACTGTGCAATCTACTAATAAAAGTTTCAATTAATCAATCAATCAATCAGTGGAATTGTATTTTGAGGCCCCTGATCAACCACAAGTAATGTCACTCTTTAGTTTGTTTAAACAATTTTTGTTCTGCACCATGTAAAATTAAAAATAAAAAACATTACATAATTAAAAAAAACATAAGAGTCGCGATCAGAAGTTTACATCCACTTGTAAAGAAGATAATGTCATGGCTGTCTTGAGTTTCCAATCATTTCTACAACTTTTATTTTTTTTGTGATAGAGTGATTGGCGCACATACTTGGTCACAAAAAACATTCATTAAGTTTGGTTCTTTTATGAATTTATTATGGGTCTACTAAAAATGTGACTAAATCTGCTAGGTCAAAAGTATACATACAGCAACATACAAACCCCGTTTCCATATGAGTTGGGAAATTCTGTTAGATGTAAATATAAACGGACTACAATGATTTGCAAATCCTTTTCAACCTATATTCAATTGAATGCTCTACCAAGAAAAGATATTTGATGTTCAAACTCATAAACTTTTTTTTTTTTTTTGCAAATAATAATTAATAACTTAGAATTTCTTGGCTGCAACACGTGCCAAAGTAGTTGGGAAAGGGCATGTTCACCACTGTGTTACATCACCTTTTCTTTTAATAACACTCAATAAACGTTTGGGAACTGAAGAAACTAATTGTTGAAGCTTTGAAAGTGGAATTATTTCACATTCTTGTTTTATGTAGAGCTTCAGTCGTTCAACAGTCCGGGGTCTCCGCTGTCGTATTTTACGCTTCATAATGCGCCACACATTTTCGATGGGAGACTGGTCTGGACTGCAGGCAGGCCAGAAAAGTACCTGCACTCTTTTACTACGAAGCCATGCTGTTGTAACACGTGGCTTGGCATTGTCTTGCTGAAATAAACAGGGGCGTCCATGATAACGTTACTTGGATGACAACATATGTTGCTCCAAAACCTGTATGGACCATCCAGCATTATTGGTGCCTTCACAGATGCGTAAGTTACCCATGCTTTGGGCCCTAATACACCCCCATACCATCACAGATGCTGGCTTTTGAACTTTGCGCCTATAACAATACGGATGGTTATTTTCCTCTTTGTTCCGGAGGACACCACGTCCACAGTTTTCAAATATAATTTGAAATGTGGACTCGTCAGACCACAGAACACTTTTCCACTTTGCATCAGTCCATCTTAGATGAGCTCGGGCCCAGCGAAGCCGGCGCCGTTTCTGGGTGTTGTTGATAAATGGGTTTTGCTTTGCATAGTAGAGTTTTAACTTGCACTTACAGATGTAGTGACCAACTGTAGTTACTGACAGTGGTTTTATGAAGTGTTCCTGAGCCTATGTGGTAATATCATTTACACACTGATGTCGGTTTTTGATGCAGTACCGCCTGAGGGATCAAAGGTCCGTAATATCATTGTTTATGTGCAGTGATTTCACTAGATTCTCTGAACCTTTTGATGATTTTAGAACCGTAGATGGTAAAATACTAAATTCCTTGCAATAGCTCGTTGAGAAATGTTCTAAAACTGTTTGACAATTTGTTTACAAAGTGGTGACCCTCGCTCCATCCTTGTTTGTGACTTACTTAGCATTTCATGAAAGCTGCTTTTATACCCAATACTGGCACCCACCTGTTCCCAATTTCCCTGCACACCTGTGGGATGTTCCAAATAAGTGTTTGATGAGCATTCCTCAACTTTATCAGTATTTATTGCCACCTTTCCCAACTTCTTTGTCACCTGTTGCCGGCATCAAATTCTAAAGTTGATGATTATTTGCAAAAAAAAAAAAAGTTTATCAGTTTGAACATCAAATATTTTGTCTATGTAGCATATTCAAGTGAATATGGGTTGAAAATGATTTGCAAATCATTGTATTCCGTTTATATTTACATCTAACACAATTTCCCAACTCACATGGAAACGGGGTTTGTACATTATGATGTAGAAAAGTTACAATCAAATCAAATTAGCTTCATAGCATGGCCTCTTAACTTTCTGTGATTATGATCGACACCGGTTGACTTCTTTGAGCCCATTTAAATAGGGCTCATGGGATGCAGTCATTAGACCGGGTTACAAAGGCAGCAATGGGAAAGTCAAAGGAACTCGGCACAGATCTGAAAAAATGAATCATTGACTTGAACAAGTCAGGAAAGTCTCTTAGAGCTATTTCAAATCAGCTTAAAGTACCGAGAGCAACTGTGCAGACAATTGTTCGTAAGTATAAAGTGCATGGCACAGTTTTGTCACTGCCACGATCAGGAAGAAAACGCAAGCTATCACCTGCTGCTGAGAGAAAATGTATACCTAATTTTCATGATAAATTTTCCAAATGTTGTTTAGCACTCCAACAAGTCAATAACATCAACAAAACACACCTTTGTGCATTCACGTACAGTATGAAAGGTTTGGTGGACAAAATGAGACAAAGAAGGAGTGGAAGATTTTACATGTTAAAAACAGAAAAATGGTAGAAAATTGATGGATGGATGTTCTTTCCTAAATAAAGATTTTGTCATTATGTGGTCTGGATTATGTTTTTGCTATTTTCTGTTGGTTTTAAGACTGTTAGTTCCAGTTTTTGTGCACCCTGGTTTTTAGTTTCCACGGCGACTTATTAGTTTCACCTGCCTCTAGTGTTTGGGACACGCACCTGCTATTATCAAGAGAACATTATTCAAGCCTGTCTTTGCCAGTGAGTCGTCCCGGCGTCATTGAATGTTTTCACGCGATACCATAGTTCATGTTGTTCGCTTCAGTTTATGCTGTTTGCTTCATGCCATAAGTTAAGTGTTTGTTCCACGCCATAGTTTGTTTGTTTACCTCATGCCCTGACAAGATTTCTCGAGTTAGATTAATAAATATGTTTCTACCTTCACGCCTGGTCAGGAATAGTCCGTTTGCATACCGGGAGAACAAACTTAGCAGCAAGCTGTGAAACCCCCCCCCCCCCCTTTAAGACAGATTGGAGCACATACTTGTTGGTCACAACAAACATTCATGAAACAAAAATTGAGCTGTTTGGCCACAATGCCTAGCAATATGTCTGGAGGAGAAATGGTGAGTCCTTTAATCCCAGGAACACCACACCTACCGTCAAGCATAATAGTGGTAGTATTATTCTCTGGGCCTGTTTTGCTGCCAATGGAACTGGTGCTTTACAGAGTAAATGGGACAATGAAATGAGGATTACCTCCAAATTCTTAAGGACAACCTGAAATCTTCCGCCCGGAGGTTGGGTCTTGGGTGCAGTTGGGTGTTCCAACAGGACAATGACCCCAAACACACGTCAAAAGTGGTAAAGGAATGGCTAAATCAGGCTAGAATTAAAGTTTTAGAATGGACTTCCCAAAGTCCTGACTTAAACGTGTGGACAATGTTGAAGAAACAAGTCCATGTCAGAAAACCAACAAGTTTAGCGGAACTGCACCAATTTTGTCAAGAGGCGTAAAAAAATTCAATCAAAAGCTTGTGGATGGCTATCAAAAGCACCTTATTTCACTGAAACTTGCCAAGGCACATGCAACCAAATATTAACACTGCTGTATGTATACTTTTGACCCAGCAGATTTGGTCACATTTTTAGTACACCCAAAATAAATTCCTAAAAGAACCAAACTTCATGAATGTTTTTTGTGACCAACAAGTATGTGATCCAATCATTCTATCACAAAAAAATAAGAGTTATAGAAATTATTGGAAACTCAAGACAGCATAACATTATGTTCTTTACAAGTGTATATAAACTTTTGATTGAGACTATATATATATCCATATATATATATATATATATATATATATATATATATATATATATATATATATATATATATATATATATATATATATATATATATACATACATACATACATATATATATATATATATATATATATATATATATATATATATATATATATATATATATATTCCTTGCACTAACGCAGCAAGTTTGAGGAAATTTGCCATTATAGTCGCATCGGTGACAGAACAGGAAGGGGCTAAGAATACATATATGGTAAAATTTCACATGCACTGCCCTGTCTGTCATTAATCGACATTTTGTCACGCAAAACGCTTTATGTGCACATTTGCAAACATACTTTTATTGCATGGACCTAAAACTTGGAACTGTTTCTAGAATGCACAGTTATATTTTTTCTCACAAGAACGAGAGGGAAAAGTGGTAGAAAATGGATGGATGAATGGAATTTAGAAGGAGTAATACACTCAGAGTGGGAAACTGTTTTGTTTTTTACTACTTACACAAACAATATGATGATAATATCAGGCACTAACGGCTTTGAAATGATGTCAAAAGAGAGTCACATTGCACATGTCATCTATAATAATGATAGTAGTCTTTATTGCACTACCTTTTTTTAAAACTGCGCTTTGCAAAAAGTACTATTGGAGAAGGAATTTAACTAAAAAAGTGATAGGAATTTTAATATGGACATTGTTGCCATGTTAGAAAAACTGTTTCCATTCCAGCGTGAGATTAATGGACCATGCTACTATGTGAATTATACTCACTCACTTGTAAAGTACAGTAGATACCGTATAGTACAATGTGAATTATACTTACTTTTAAAGTACAATCATTACTGTACTTTGTGAATTATACTCACTTGTAGAGTACAGTAGATATTGTATAGTACTATGTGAATTATACTTGTAAAATACAGCACATACTGTATAGTACTATGTGAATTATACTCACTTGTAAAGTACATATGTGACTTATTCTCACTTGTAAAGTACAGTAGATACTGTATAGTACTATGTGAATTATACTTGTAGAGTACAGTACATATTGTATAGTACTATGTGAATTATACTTGTAGAGTACAGTAGATACTGTATAGTACTATGTGAATTAAACTCCTTTGTAAAGGACAGTAGATACTGTATATTACTATAAGAAATTATACTCACTTGTAAAGTACATGTGTGAATTATACACACTTGTAATGTACAGTAGATACTGTATCATACTATGTGAATTATATTCACTTGTAGAGTACAGTCAAAACTGTATAGTACTATGTGAATTATATTTACTTGTAAAGTACAATAGATACTGTATAGTACTTTGTGAATTATACTCACTTGTAAAGTACTTTTGTGAATTATGCTCACTTGTAAAGTACAGTAGATACTTGATAGTACTATGTGAATTCTACTCACTTGTAAAGTACAGTATACACTGTATAGTACTATGTTAATTATACTCACTTGTAGAGTACAGTACATACAGTATAGTACTACGTGAATTATACTCACTTGTAGAGTACAGTATATACTGTGTAGTACTATGTGGATTATACTCACTTGTAAAGTACAGTAGATATTGTATAGTACTATGTGAATTAAACTCATTTGTAAAGTACAGTAGATACTGTATATTACTATGTGAATTAAACTCATTTGTAAAGTACATTAGATACTGTATAGTACTACATGAATTATACTCACTTGTAGAGTACAGTATATACTGTATAGTACTATGTGAATTATACTCACAGAGTACAGTAGATATTGTATAGTACTATGTGATGTATACTTACTTGTAAAGTACAGTGGATACTGTATAGGACTTTGTAAAGTTCAGTAGATACTATATAGGACTATGTGAATTATACTCACTTGTAGAGTACAGTAGATACTATATAGTACTACATGAATTATACTCATAGAATACAGTATATACTGTATAGTACTATGAGTTGTACTCACTTGTAAAGTACAGTAGATACTGTATAGTACTATGAGATTTATACTTGTACAGTACAATAGATACTGTATAGTACTACATGAATTATACTCATAGAATTCAGTAGATACTATATAGTACTATGAGTTATACCTACTTGTAAAGTACAGTAGATACTGTATAGTACTATGTGAATTATTCTCACCTGTAAAGTACAGTAGATACTGTATAGTACTATGTGAACTGTACTCACTTGCAAAGTAATATGAACTCTCAGTAGTTTGATTTAGTCCAGTAGTCTGTAGTCGTGAAGTCTATGTGTAGTATGTCAATCTATTCATCTATCTAATTTACAGTGAATATGTTGAACTTAGTTTATAGTGATGAGGCTGCTTGGATCTAAAATCTAATCTTGTTTTCCTCCCCTCTAGTCTCCACACATCCTCCCAGGCAGTAGGTTGCTATGATGGGATTCCCAGTGATGCAATACCAGCCAACCATGACTCAACTCTCTGGGTGGGTAACGTACTGCACGTGTATGCCAGCACGCTCTTATTTTTGTCCTGTCGCTTGTCCATCTGCATCGTAGTATTATATTTGTTGATTTAAAAAAAAAAAACGTCTTCATTTTGACAAGCGAGCCAGGGTCTTATTTGACTCCCTGAAGGAAAACCCCTCCCCTACTTAACTCCCCAAACCTCAAATTGCACCCAGCCCATCTCCAGCCTGCTCTCATTGTCGTCCACCTGCTGTTGTTGCAAGGGATTTGTTAAAAAGGTGCTCATTAGGATTCCTATAGGAGAATACAGCCCATATGCACAGGGACTCTATAGAACAGATGGGTCAACTACATCCGACGCTAGTTAATTATGGCTTGATGACATGTTGAAGGGTTGTTATTAACAGGAATCTAATAAAGTGGTTCTCACCATCTTTTGCACTGAACAACGGCACAATCAGACCTCTAGTAGAACACCTTCAGATTTACACATTCAAATAAATGTAGCCATATTTAACGATGGCAACACTCCTGTCTTTAAGAGGTTAATTGAAGTTTTTGTTCGTTTTAAAAATAAGCTATAGTGCCTATGTGTCACATTCAAGGCCTGCGGGCAGGTTCTGGCCCGCGTATGAATTGTCTATGGCCCCCGGGATGACATTTGATTAGGATTATAATCTGCCCGCAGGCCACAGCCGCCTGCTGCTGTTTTGCACACACCTATACTCCATCATTGTTGGTGCTAGGAATTATCAAAATATCAAACCCCATCAATATCAAAAAAGCAAGGCAACTTTATTTATATAGCACATTTACAACAATTTTTAAATTGAACCAAAGTGTCATGTCTTTGTGATCATGTTCTGTTTAGTTATGTTCTGTTTTGTTTTTGACTCCATTAGATACTGTTTTTGCGCACCCTGGTTTATTTTAGTTTCCATGACAACAATTACTTTTCACCTGTCATGTCACGTAGCTGGTTCATTTGGACTCATGCACCTGTTAATCACCACAGCATGATTTAAGCCTGTAGTTGCCAGGCAGTCAGCCTGCTGACATCACCTTCTACTCAACCTCGGCACACCCTTGTTATCCATGCCGATGATCCATGTTCCTTTCTCATTCCAAGTAAGTTTTTTGTTATTCATGCCATTGTGCAAGTTTTGTTTTATGTTCATAGTTTTGCCTTAGTGCAAGTTTTTGTTTTCATAGCCAAGTTTTGAACCTCCGCTGAGAGCGCCTTTTGTTTGTTCCTGTTTATAGTAAAATTAAAATATGTCATTACCTTCACGTCGTGTCCAGTCCAATTGCTTTGCACCATGGTAAAACAAACCACACCAAAGTCCACGCTTTGACACAAAGTGCTTTACAGGTTAAAAAGCAGAGCAAAAAACAAAACAAAAACAAATTTGTTTAGCATAAACAAATTGTTTATGTTAAACAATGAATGAGCTAAACAAGATAGTGCAAAAGTAATACGGTAAAAGGGGTCGAATAAATAGTAAAAAAAAAGAAAAAAAAGAGGGGTGTTTTTTTTTTGTCTCTGTCTTATCCCCCTCTTGTCCCTTCAATTTCCCCCTCTGGCTTCCCTTATTTCTCTTTCTATCCCCTCCTGCTCTGGCACCAAATGGAAAAATAAATACATTTAATAAAGTCAAACACAAATAAGACAACAAGAGAAGTATCCCACACTTCTCTTTTGTAAAGTACATCTGAACAGCCGATATGTGCATCTACATCAACTATATGATTTGCCAGAGAAGCTAGACAGGACAAAAAATATTTAAAAAAAAAAGTGGTCCCACCCTAAATTTACACTTTTTTGAAATCAAATGATAAATGTATGCAATATCCTGTTATATCTCACATTCTAAATTGTGTTTTGGAAAAAACCTGTCATAAATGTTCCTTAATTCATAAAAAAAGTACAAATCATGTTTATGCGTATGTAAATGTATTCAGTTATAAACATTCAGTCACTTTCTTCTCTCCTTCATGGATATAAACTTTACCGCTGCCGGTATTTTTTTTCTATATTTATATTGTAATATTTTCAGAATGTCTTTATTTTTTAAAGACCATTGAAATTTGGTCATTTCCCAAATGGGACGGCTTGGCGAAGTTGGGAGAGTGGCCGTGCCAGCAACCTGAGGGTTCAATGGTTCCTGGTTCAATCCCCACCTTCTACCAACCTCGTCACGTCCTTTGTGTCCTTAAGCAAGACACTTCACCCTTGCTTCTGATGGGTCCTAGTTAGCGCCTTACACCGCAGCTCCCGCCATCAGTGTGTGAATGTGTGTGTGAATGGGTAAATGTGGTAATAGTGTCAAAGCGCTTTGAGTTCCTTTAAAAGGTAGAAAAATGCTATACAAGTAAACCCATTTGCCATTTCCCAACCAACGACATGGATCCAACATTAGACATCAAAGTTGCCTCGAATTACATATAAAACTATTTTGAAAAAAATATTTTTAGAAGTCAGTTTTTAAGGACATAATGTATGTTTATAATCAATGTTGTATCAATGTCTTGTGGCTGCTGGGTTGTTTGCTTGCGTGTTTTGGATTTAACTTTCAAAAGACCCCATTATTTTGATACAAATGCATTTTTAGAAGTGTAATTTTTTTCTAATATTTTACTTCAATGCACGTCATTTATTTTGCACACAACTTGGTAACAGTTTGATTTAGTTACGAAGCTCCATTTGGATGTATTATGAGGCAAATTTTGCCATTTCCTTACTCATATCTTTCTTGGCCAATAAATTAACCTGATCGCTGACCGTGTTTTTTTGGTAAACATCCACGGTTAAGGTAAAAGTGGCATGTACCGTCAATATTAATTACATGATTAATTTGCGTGTACATACACACATACATAATTAGTGTGATCATTTTTGTAATCCATTGTATGTTAATCCTAGTCTTAGACTAAAGGCAACATGAGTTGATTTGTATTTATTGGGGTTTTCTGACCCAATTATAATAGGATCTTTAAGAACAGATTATTTCTTATAGTTATGATCCGCTGCCCGGATCATATTATGTTTAGGTTTTGAGTCTTTTTGTATTATGTTCTGTTAGTGTTTGACTTCTTTAGTTCCTGGTTGCACTTCCTTGTTTATTTTGTCACCATAAATACGCATTAGATTCACCTGCCTCTTGCTTTTGACGCGCACCTGCCTCGTGATTACCGTCTTGATTTAAGCCTGCCTTCTTTGTTCATTCGTTCTGGTTTCGTAGTTTGTGTTCGCACAACAGTGATGACTTTGATTCCCGATTTTGGTTACCAATTCTGTACTTGCTTGCTTCGCTCTATGCCTTTGTTTTGCTAGCTTCCATGCTAATTCCTTTATTTCTCTAGCTCCCATGCTAGCTCTTTTGTTTTTTGTAGCTCCCATGCAAGTTCTGTTCGTTTTGACAAAGTCTGTTTTATTTGTTAAATAAATCATTGCTTCTTACCTTCATGCTGTGTTCGAAGCCCGACTGCATCCAAGAGAGAACAAACCCGCATCACAATGCCACACAAACGTCACAGTTTGTGCAGCACTTTTGAAACATTTTGTTGTTTATATGTGCTATATAAATAAAGTGGATTGGATTGGATTGAAGACTATGGACCATGGACCATGGACCATGGACCATGGAGCGGCATTGTGTCCTGCAGCTGCCACTACATGGTATTTGCATAGGAAAACACAAGTGCAGTCTTTAAGAGAAAGGAGTTTGATCCTTCAACAGACATTTTACTTTCCCTCTTTTCGCATAGGTGCTTAAAAACATACCGTTTACCTGTCTTTTATCAAATATTCCCAAATCTACAGAATAAAACGAGAAATAAAAAGTTTTCAGACCAAGGTCCAGAGAGACTTTGAAGCTTGTGAATACAAACCCCTTTTGCAGCGGCACTTTCATTTGCCTCTCATGCAAATAGCAACTGAATATGCGTTGCAGTGATGACTCAGGTGGGACAAAGTGCGTTACCTCGGGCTAAGGTGAAAGAGTTTACTGTCGGCAGACTAAAGGGCCTGGAATTGTCCTTGTAGTTGAGTTGAGTTGAGTTGAGTTTGAGTTTATTTCGAACATGCAAGCATACAACATGATACATCACAATTTCCAGTTTCTCTTTTCAACAATTAGTAGTTGCTAACAATACAAATTTTACTAAGTATATATATATATATATATATATATGTATATATATATATATATATACGTGTATATATATATATATATATACGTGTATATATATATATATACAGTATATATATATATATATACATATATATATATATATATATATTCGCCTTCCGCCTGTTTGTAGCTGAGATAGGCACCAGCGCCCCCCGCGACCCCAAAGGGAATAAGCGGTACAAAATGGATGGGTGGATGGATATATATACAGTATATATATATATATATATATATATATATATATATATATATATATATATATATATATATATATATATATATATATATATATATATATATACAGTATATATATATCAATCAATCAATCAATGTTTACTTATATAGCCCTAAATCACTAGTGTCTCAAAGGGCTGCACAAACCACCACGACATCCTCGGTAGGCCCACATAAGGGCAAGGAAAACTCACACCCAGCGGGACATCGGTGACAATAATGATCCAGTGGGACGTCTGTGACAATAATGATTATGAAAACCTTAGAGAGGAGGAAAGCAATGGATGTCGAGCGGGTCTAACATGATACTGTGAAAGTTCAATCCACAATGGATCCAACACAGTCGCGAGAGTCCAGTCCAAAGCGGGTCCAACTCAGCAGCGAGAGTCCCGTTCACAGCGGAGCCAGCAGGAAACCATCCCAAGCGGAGGCGGATCAGCAGCGCAGAGATGTCGAGGCGGATCAGCAGCGCAGAGATGTCCCCAGCCGATACACAGGCAAGCAGTACATGGCCACCGGATCGGACCGGACCCC
Organism: Nerophis ophidion; assembly: GCF_033978795.1. Classification (NCBI taxonomy): domain Eukaryota; kingdom Metazoa; phylum Chordata; class Actinopteri; order Syngnathiformes; family Syngnathidae; genus Nerophis; species Nerophis ophidion. Next base: position 39,036,147 of record NC_084616.1, on the reverse strand, counting down.
CTCCACAGGGGAGAGTGGGACATAGAAGAAAAAGAAAAGAAACAGCAGATCAACTGGTCTAAAAAGGGAGTCTATTTAAAGGCTACAGTATACAAATGAGTTTTAAGGTGAGACTTAAATGCTTCTACTGAGGTGGCATCTCGAACTGTTACCGGGAGGGCATTCCAGAGTACTGGAGCCCGAATGGAAAACGCTCTATAGCCCGCAGACTTTTTTTGGGCTTTGGGAATCACTAACAAGCCGGAGTCCTTTGAACGCAGATTTCTTGCCGGGACATATGGTACAATACAATCGGCAAGATAGGATGGAGCTAGACCGTGTAGTATTTTATACGTAAGTAGTAAAACCTTAAAGTCACATCTTAAGTGCACAGGAAGCCAGTGCAGGTGAGCCAGTATAGGCGTAATGTGATCAAACTTTCTTGTTCTTGTCAAAAGTCTAGCAGCCGCATTTTGTACCAACTGTAATCTTTTAATGCTAGACATGGGGAGACCCGAAAATAATACGTTACAGTAGTCGAGGCGAGACGTAACAAACGCATGGATAATGATCTCAGCGTCTTTAGTGGACAGAATGGAGCGAATTTTAGCGATATTACGGAGATGAAAGAAGGCCGTTTTAGTAACGCTTTTAATGTGTGCCTCAAAGGAGAGAGTTGGGTCGAAGATAATACCCAGATTCTTTACCGTGTCGCCTTGTTTAATTGTTTGGTTGTCAAATGTTAGAGTTGTATTATTAAATAGAGTTCGGTGTCTAGCAGGACCGATAATCAGCATTTCCGTTTTTTTGGCGTTGAGTTGCAAAAAGTTAGCGGACATCCATTGTTTAATTTCATTAAGACACGCCTCCAGCTGACGACTACAATCCGGCGTGTTGGTCAGCTTTAGGGGCATGTAGAGTTGGGTGTCATCAGCATAACAGTGAAAGCTAACACCGTATTTGCGTATGATGTCACCTAGCGGCAGCATGTAGATGCTGAAGAGTGCAGGGCCAAGGACCGAACCCTGGGGAACTCCACACGTTACCTTAACGTAGTCCGAGGTCACATTGTTATGGGAGACACACTGCATCCTATCAGTAAGATAAGAGTTAAACCAAGACAGGGCTAAGTCTGACATACAAATTCGTGTTTCGATACGTTCTAATAAAATATTATGATCGACGGTATCGAAAGCAGCGCTAAGATCGAGGAGCAGCAACATAGATGACGCATCAGAATCCATCGTTAGCAATAGATCATTAGTCATTTTTGCGAGGGCTGTCTCCGTCGAGTGATTTGCCCTGAAACCGGATTGAAAGGTTTCACATAGATTGTTAGACGCTAAGTGTTCATTTAACTGCTCCGCAACAATTTTTTCAAGGATTTTTGAAATAAAGGGAAGGTGAGACACCGGTCGGTAGTTTACCATGAGGTCAGGATCGAGGTTAGGTCTTTTAAGAAGAGGATGAATAACCGCTTTTTTGAATGCTAGGGGAACAGTGCCCGAGGAAAGTGATAGGTTTATAATATTTAGCACTGATGGACCTAATAATACAAAGAGCTCCTTGATCAGTTTCCCAGGAAGAGGGTCAAGTAAACATGTTGTTTGTTTTATTCCATTTACACGTTGTAACAATTCCTCTAATGTTATTTCCTCAAAACGAGAGAAACTATTTTGGAGGGCAGTATCCGCCGTATATACAATCGTGTCAGTGTTAATAGAACCCCGTTGTAGCTGGGACGCATTGTCTTTAATCTCCTTTCTAATGACTTCAATTTTCTTACTAAAGAATTGCATAAAGTCATCAGCTGAGTGGGTGGAGCTACTGGAAGGAGTCCCTTGTTGGGTTAGCGATGCTACCGTACTAAACAAAAATTTAGGATCGTTTTTATTACGGTGGATGAGATTTGAGTAATAATTAGCTTTAGCTAAGGTAAGCATGCGTTTATAAGTTATTAAACCATCACTAAATGCTTGATGGTGCACCTCAAGTTTAGTCGTGCGCCATTTGCGTTCCAGCTTTCTGCATAATAATTTCTGAGCTCTAGTTTCTTCTGTAAACCACGGGGTGCGCTTTTTTGGAGCCTTTTTTAACTTTAGCGGTGCTATGTTATCAATGGTTTCGCGCAGGGCGTCGTTAAAGTTGTTAGTGAGGTTATCAATAGAGCCCACATACTTTGGGAATGGTGCCATTACCGAGGGCAGTAGGTCAGCAAGAGTTGTCGTTGTGGCTGTATTAATGTTGCGGCTGCTATAGCAGTTATTATTATTATTAGTTTGACGAACATGCGTCTGAACCTCGAATTTTATAAGGTAATGATCGGACAATACTTTAGTATACGGGAGTATCGTAACTTTGGAAGCGGTGATACCCCTGACAAGCACTAGGTCTATCGTATTACCGTTGCGATGCGTGGGTTCATTTATTATTTCTGTGAGACCACAGCTATCAATTATAGTCTGGAGCGCTACGCACGGTGGGTCCGATGGGGTATTCATATGGATATTAAAGTCCCCCATTATGATTATATTATCGGCGTGTGTCACTAGATCAGCAACGAACTCTGAGAATTCATTGATAAAGTCCGAACAGGGCCCTGGGGGGCGGTAGATAACAGCCAGGTGTAGAGGCAGCGGTGTGACAGACCTCATAGTAAGCACCTCAAACGATTTATATTTATTATTTATGTTAGGACTAAGGTTAAAGTTTTCGTTGTATATTAGTGCGACCCCCCCACCCCTTTTGAGCGGACGGGCAATATGCGCATGTGTAAAGTTAGGAGGACATGCCTCATTTAGCGCAAAAAAGTCGTTTGGTTTAAGCCAGGTTTCACTGAGACCGATGACGTTAAGATTGTTGTCTCTGATGATATCATTAACTAACAACGTTTTGGGAGACAATGATCTTATGTTTAAAAAACCTATATTATAGGTAGTGGGCTGTTTTAGGGAGTTTTTGATCAAATTATCCGTAGTAGCAATATTAATAATGTTGTGTTTATTATGCCCAGTAAATTCAGTATAAATACGACCATATCTAGGAATTGATACGACGGGAATGTTCCGATTGTTTGATTGTTGCTTTGATAAACTGCACGCATCATGGTTAGCCTCCTCAGTAACGGGGATTTTCCGATTGTTTGTTTGTTGCTTTGATAAACTGCACGCATCATAGTTAGCCACCTCGGTAAAACACATGTCCAACTCTGAAACACTCAAAGCAGAAAAAACTTGTTCTAATTTAACTGACTCCTTACCCAGACCAGTAGTCTCGCATCCTTTATTTAAATCCGTCTTCAGGGTGGAGGGAAGTGGTGTTCTGTGGGGATTAGCCTTCTGCTTTGTTTTTAGCCCCGCTCGACATCCGCGTTTCCGATCACACCGCTGGCGTCTGCTCCGTAGACGGCCCCCGCTGCTACTAGACTCCCCTGCTTCACAGGCCGCTGGATGTAGCCGCCGACGTATCCCCATGCTAGTTAGCATGTTTAGCACGCCCGCGTCTATCAGTCCAAAACGGCCCAATATGTCCATATCCAGAAGTGTCTGGCGGTCGTACGTGATCACGGAGTGACCACGATGCGAGCCAGCCATGAAGTCTGCAGAACTGTCCGGCATTTCCGCCAAATGTTCCATCTTTAGCAAGAGCACCGCAGTGTCGCAGCCCGTCCGGGCGCCGCCATCTTGCCATTATGTCTATATATATACATATATATATATATATATATTAGTCAAGAAAATAAGTATTTGAACACCCTTCTATTTTGCACGTTCTCCCACTTAAAAATCATGGAGGGGTCTGAAATTTTCACAGCATGTGCATGTCCACTGTATGAGAGATAACCTAAAAAGAAAAATCCAGAAATCACAATCAATGATTTTTTAGCAATTTATTTGTGTGATCAAGCTGAAAATAAGTATTTGAACACCTGCTATTTTGCAAGTTCTCCCACTTAGAAATCATGGAGGGGTCTGAAATTTTCACGGTACGTGCTTTTCCACTGTATGAGAGATAACCTAAAAAGAAAAATCCAGAAATCACAATCAATGATTTTTTTAGCAATTTATTCGTGTGATAAAGCTGAACATAAGTATTTGAACACCTGTCTTTCAGCTAGAATTCTGACCCTCAAAGACCTGTTAGTCCGCCTTATTACCACTGTTGTAAGGTGTGCTGGATGCAAGAATTTGCCATGTTATTGAATATTCAACATTATTGTCTTTGAGGTTCCAAATGTGTTTGCTGAGTTCTGTAGAATTCTGCAAAGTCTGGTTTCTAAAGGAGGCGTTGTGATTATTCCATCTTGTTTTGAACGCTCCTTCGGTTAATCCTACGTACGTGTCGGATGTGTTAATGTCCTTGCGTATTACCTTTGCTTGGTAAACGACTGATGTCTGTAAGCACCCTCCGTTGAGAGGGCAATCAGGTTTCTTGCGACAGTTACATTCCTTATTGGTTTCAGAGTCGTTTAGTCTGGGGGTAGGCAGTCCTTTTGCAATTGCTTTGTTGTGGTTTGAAATGATTTGTTGTATGTTATTCATACAGCTGTAGCTCAATTTAATGTTCTTGTTGAATATTTTTCTTAGGGTGTTGCCTTTGGGGAAGTGTTTGTCGATCAGAGTGAGGAACTTGCGGCCGATGTTGGTTGAGACGTTTTTACTGAATGGCGGATTGTACCAGATGATGTTGTTTAGTTTTCTGCTCTTTTTTGGTTGGTTTCCTGGAGTGGGTTCATAGGTGAGGGAGAAGTTGTATCCGCTTTCATCAAGTGCTTTCTGGTACGGGGGGGTTGCTTGGTCGAATTCAGCTTTGCTAGATGACAGCATCGATCGCCTTTTATTAATTCCGGTAGGTATTCTTTTCGTGGTTGTGGGTGGGTGGTTGCTGTCATGATGCACGTATTGGAGTGTTGTGTTGGGTTTCGTGAATGGTTGGTAGCTGTTATTTCTCAGGTTGAAAGTGACGTCGAGGAAGTTGACGGTTTGCTTGTTGGCTTCAATCGTGATCCGTAGGCCGTTTTCTTTGAAGATTTGGCATATGCGCTTCTTGGTGTTCTCGCTGCTCCTTGGCGAGGCGCGGCACACAGCCAGTCCGTCATCACGGTAAATACCAAGGTTCAGGTTGAGGCTAGCAAGCTGGGAGAGGAGGAAACTCCCAACGAGTTCGCACGTTTCTGCTCCGTCAAAACTCCCCATAGTAACGTCAAATGTTGAATTGTTCTTTTTTTGCCATGGTGTACTGTTGTGGATGAGTATGGAGTTCTTTGCGTGGATGATGATGTTTCTTTCGTTGCCTGTGATGGAGTCGTAGTCCGAGGCGAAGTTTAGTGCTTGGGTCAGTAGGTCTTGCGTGATGGAAGGGTAAAATTCTTCGATGTCGAAGGAGATAAAGTTGTGTTGTTGTTTGTCTTGGATGTTGTTAAACCATTTGATTACTGCTGCTGTATTTCTCCATTGGTTGAGTGGTGTTTTGTCCTTGATTTTTGTGTTGATTCTGTCCAGGATTATTTTGCTGATTTTTCCTATTTCGGATTTAGTTGGGTTTATTAGTCGGCATGTTGGGTTATTTGCGAAGTTGGGTTTGTGGTCCTTCAATGTGATGAAGGCTTCTTTGTTGGCTGTGGCGTCCACCCTGTCCTCAATATTCAGTTCGGTTGCGATCCACTTGTTTTCCAGGTGGATGTTCTGTAAAGTGTTGGGTTGCGCTTTTTTGTATGATTTGGTGATGTTTTTGTCCAGTAAAGAGTTATGTTCTGGTATGTCCATTCTGTAGAAGTTTGTGGTTTTATCGGCGGCTATGATGAGGTTGCTTACTTTCTTGATGCAGTCCGTGTCATTTTTCAGCTTGGTGAGGAATGGGTTGCGGGCTGGCTTAAATTTGACTGATTGTATCATTTTGAGCGTGTCGTTCTCAAAGTCCTTTAGTTCCTTGACTGTGGGTGGGTTCTTGGTAGATTTGAATCCGTAAGTTTCCTTTTGCGTTCCTTTTGTTTCAGGGTGGAGGAAAAAGTGTGCTTTCCACCGCATCCTTCTTAGGAAGTGTTCCGTCTTTTCTATGAGTCTTTGCTTGTAGTCCTTCTGCGCGGGTATGGGAATGTTCTTCGTGGAGTAGTCGATGCTGAACTTTTCCATTTCGGATCGTCGTACAGTGCTCAACAAATGTCAATTTGGAGCGGAATATGTCTTGATTGGATTATCCAGAGAATAGTGCTCGATACCGTGGTAGAGCGCAATATGTAGGTATGGGAAAAATCACAAGACTACTTCATCTCTACAGAACTGGAGATTTTTAATGGAAGCATTCACATACAATGGTTTATATAGGGCACAGAGTGGGTGGGTACGGGCAGGCGTAGGGTGTGGTGATTGGCTCATGTGTTACCTAGGAGGTGTTTCCGTCTGTGGCGGCATGTTGAAATTATTTCACTGCGCTTGTTGAGGGATGATAGATCTGGATGATATATAATAAACAGTTTCTCTTTTAAGCATAGGTTGCATCTTTTATTACCACTGTTGTAAGGTGTGCTGGATGCAAGAATTTGCCATGTTATTGAATATTCAACATTATTGTCTTTGAGGTTCCAAATGTGTTTGCTGAGTTCTGTAGAATTCCGCAAAGTGTGGTTTCTAAAGGAGGCGTTGTGATTATTCCATCTTGTTTTGAACGCTCCTTCGGTTAATCCTACGTACGTGTCGGATGTATATATATATATATATATATATATATATATATATATATATATATATATATATATGAGCTGCTACCTTACCGTGGTAGAGGAGTTTGCGTGTCCCAATGATCCTAGGAACTATGTTGTCTCGGGGCTTTCATGCTCCCTGGTAGGGTCTCCCAAGACAAACAGGTCCTAGGTGAGTGATCAGACAAAGAGCAGCTCAAAGACTTCTATGGAATTACAACAAAATGAACTCAGATTTCCCTCGCCCGGACGCGGGTCACCGGGGCCCCGCTCTGGAGCCAGGCCCGGAGGTGGGGCACGATGGCGAGCGCCTGGTGGCCGGGCCTGTCCCCATGGGGCCCGGCCGGGCACAGCCCGAAGAGGCAACGTGGGTCATCCCTCCAATAGGCTCACCACTCATAGGAGGGGCCATAGAGGTCGGGTGCATTGTGAGCTGGGCGGCAGCCGAAGGCAGGGCACTTGGCGGTCCGATCCTCGGCTACAGAAGCTAGCTCTTGGGACGTGGAACGTCACCTCACTGGGGGGAAAGGAGCCTGAGCTAGTCTGCGAGGTAGAGAAGTTCCGGCTGTATATAGTCGGACTTACCTCGACGCACAGCAAGGGCTATGGAACCAGTTCTCTCGAGAGGGACTGGACCCTCTTCCACTCTGGCGTTGCCGGCAGTGAGAGGCGACGGGCTGGGGTGGCAATTCTCGTTGCCCCCTGGCTCAAAGCCTGCACGTTTGAGTTCAACCCAGTGGACGAGAGGGTAGCTTCCCTTCGCCTTCGGGTGGCGGGACGGGTCCTGACTGTTGTTTGTGCTTACGCACCAAACAGAAGTTCAGAATACCCACCCTTTTTGGGTACACTCGAGGGAGTACTGGAAAGTGCTCCCCCGGGTGATTCCCTTGTCCTACTGGAGGACTTCAACGCTCATGTTGGCAACGACAGTGAAACCTGGAGAGGCGTGATTGGGAAGAATGGTCGCCCGGATCTAAACCCGAGTGGTGTTTTGTTATTGGACTTTTGTGCTCGTCACGGATTGTCCATAACAAACACCATGTTCACACATAAGGGTGTCCGTATGTGCACTTGGCACCAGGACACCCTAGGCCGCAGTTCCATGATCGACTTGGTAGTTGTGTCATCGGATTTGCGGCCTTATGTTTTGGACACTCGGGTGAAGAGAGGGGCGGAGCTTTCTACCGATCACCACCTGGTGGTGAGTTGGCTGCGATGGTGGGGGAGGATGCCGGACAGACCTGGCAGGCCCAAACGCATTGTGAGGGTCTGCTGGGAACGTCTGGCAGAGTCTCCTGTCAGAGAGAGTTTCAATTCACACCTCCGGGAGAACTTTGAACATGTCACGAGGGAGGTGCGGGACATTGAGTCCGAGTGGACCATGTTCCGAACCTCTATTGTCGAGGCGGCTGATTGGAGCTGTGGCCGCAAGGTTGTTGGTGCCTGTCGTGGCGGTAAGCCCAGAACCCGTTGGTGGACACCAGCAGTGAGGGATGCCGTCAACCTGAAGAAGGAGTCCTATCGGGTTCTTTATGCTCATAGGACTCCGGAGGCAGTGGACGGGTACCGACGGGCCAAGCGGTGTGCAGCTTTAGTGGTCGCGGAGGCAAAAACTCGGACATGGGAAGAGTTCGGGGAAGCCATGGAAAACAACTTCCGGACGGCTTCGAAGCGATTCTGGACCACCATACGCCGCCTCAGGAAGGGGAAGCAGTGCACTATCAACACCGTGTATGGTGCGGATGGTGTTCTGCTGACTTCGACTGTGGATGTTGTGGATAGGTGGAAGGAATACTTCGAAGACCTCCTCAATCCCACCAACACGTCTTTCTTTGAGGAAGCGGTGCCTGGGGAATCTGTAGTGGACTCTCCTATTTCTGGGGCTGAGGTCGCTGAGGTAGTTAAAAAGCTCCTCGGCGGCAAGGCCCCGGGGGTGGATGAGACCCGCCCGGAGTTCCTTAAGGCTCTGGATGCTGTGGGGCTGTCTTGGTTGACAAGACTCTGCAGCATCGCGTGGACATCGGGGGCGGTACCTCTGGATTGGCAGACCGGGGTGGTGGTCCCTCTCTTTAAGAAGGGGGACCGGAGGGTGTGTTCCAACTGTCGTGGGATCACACTCCTCAGCCTTCCCGGTAAGGTTTATTCAGGTGTACTGGAGAGGTGGCTTCGCCGGATAGTCAAACCTCGGATTCAGGAGGAACAGTGTGGTTTTCGTCCTGGTCGTGGAACTGTGGACCAGCTCTATACTCTCGGCAGGGTTTTTGAGGGTGCATGGGAGTTTGCCCAACCAGTCTACATGTGCTTTGTGGACTTGGAGAAGGCATTCGACCGTGTCCCTCGGGAAGTCCTGTGGGGAGTGCTCAGAGAGTATGGGGTACCGGACTGTCTTATTGTGGCAGTCCGCTCCCTGTATGATCAGTGTCAGAGCTTGGTCCGCATTGCTGGCAGTAAGTCGGACACGTTTCCAGTGAGGGTTGGACTCCGCCAAGGCTGTCCTTTGTCACCGATTCTGTTCATAACTTTTGTGGACAGAATTTCTAGGCGCAGCTAAGGCGTTGAGGGGATCCGGTTTGGTGGCCACGGGATTAGGTCTCTGCTTTTTGCAGATTATGTCGTCCTGATGGCTTCATCTGGCCGGGATCTTCAACTCTCACTGGATCGGTTCGCAGCCGAGTGTGAAGCGACCGGAATGAGAATCAGCACCTCCAAGTCCGAGTCCATGGTTCTCGCCCGGAAAAGGGTGGAGTGCCATCTCCGGGTTGGGTAGGAGGCCCTGCCCCAAGTGGAGGAGTTCAAGTACCTAGGAGTCTTGTTCACAAGTGGGGGAAGAGTGGATCGTGAGATCAACAGGCGGATCGGTGTGGCGTCTTCAGTAATGCGGACGTTGTATTGATCTGTTGTGGTGAAGAAGGAGCTGAGCCGGAAGGCAAAGCTCTCAATTTACCGGTCGATCTACGTTCCCATCCTCACCTATGGTCATGAGCTTTGGGTCATGACCGAAAGGATAGGATCACGGGTACAAGCGGCCGAAATGAGTTTCCTCCGCCGGGTGGCGGGGCTCTCCCTTAGAGATAGGGTGAGAAGCTCTGCCATCCGGGAGGAACTCAACGTAAAGCCGCTGATCCTCCACATCGAGAGGAGCCAGATGAGGTGGTTCGGGCATCTGGTCAGGATGCCACCCGAACGCCTCCCTAGGGATGTGTTTAGGGCACGTCCAGCTGGTAGGAGGCCACGGGGAAGACCCAGGACACGTTGGGAAGACTATGTCTCCCGGCTGGCCTGGGAACGCCTCGGGATCCCCCGGGAAGAGCTAGACGAAGTGGCTGGAGATAGGGAAGTCAGGGCTTCCCTGCTTAGGCTGCTGCCCCCGCGACCCGACCTCGGATAAGCGGAAGATGATGGATGGATGGATGGCCGTATATGTGTGTATATGTATGTATATATACATGTATATCGACACACATACACATACACACATACACGTTTACATATAGCGATACACATATATATGTATATAAATATATATGTATGCCAAATCTTTTAATGGATTTTCTCTATTTTCATGACTATTTATTTACATTGTAGATTGTCACTAAAGGCATTGAAACTATGAATGAACACATGTGGAGTTATGTACTTGACAAAAAAGGGTGAAATAACTGAAAATATGTTTTGTATTCTAGTTTCCTCAAACTTGCCATTCTTTGTTGGGATTACTGCTTTGCACACTCTTGGCATTCTCTTAATGAGCTTGAAGCACACCTGTGAAGTGAAAACCATTTCAGGTGACTACCTCTTGAAGCTCATCGAGAGAATGCCAAGGATGTGCAAAGCAGCAATTGGAGCAAAGAGTGGCTATTTTAAAGAAAACTACATTATAAACCTTTTCAGTTATTTCACCTTTCTGTTGAGTACATAACTCCACATGTGTTCATTCATAGTTTTGATGCCTTCAATGACAATCTACAATGTAAATAGTCATGAAAATAAAAAAAAAACACATCGAATGAGAACATGTGTCCAAACTTTTGGCCTGTACTGTATATATATATAACTATGTATATATTAGGGTTGTCCCGATACCAATATTTGTATTCTGATATTTTTCTAAATAAAGGGGGACAACAAAAAATGGCATGTCTGGCTTTATTTTAACAAAAAATAATATGGTACATTAAACATCTGTTTCTGCAATCGAAGAACAATTTTGGCGTTAAATAAAATAGCGAACGTACTAGACAACTTGTCTTTTAGTAGTGAGCAAACAATGGCTCCTAATTTGGGTGTTGAGGTATGCAGTAACATATTGTGTCATTTTCCATTCTATTTTGTCAAAATTATGAAGGACAGGCTGTTAAAAAAAGGGGTTATTAATCTATTCGTTCATTTGCAAAAAATATATGGTTATTTTCTCTTTTAATATGTTCTAGTTACGCTTCTGTTAAAATGTAATAAACACATATTTTTACTTTACATTAGTTTTGGATGATACCACAAACTTGGGTATCCATCTGATACGAAGTAGTTACGGGGTCATAGATTGGTCATAATTAATGTTGTCATGTGTCCAGTGACGTATTTCCTGAGTTCATAAACATGATATGATTTTTTTTTTTAAAGTAAAGATTTTGTGACAATAAAAAATATAGATGTAATCATTGTAGTATTGGCTAGATACACTCTTGTACTTGGTATCATTACAGTGGATGTCAGGTCTAAATCCAACCACGGCGTTTGTTTACATTTAGGAGTGCCAGCTTGTTAACAGTGAGCTTTTTTATCTTCCTACGGTGTGTAGTGAAGCAGGTTTAGCTATTCCTCGTCCAGCAGGGATGATACTTTTTGTTTATTTGTCGCCATGGAGGCGACAATTAATGAAGTAGCTAAATCAGGATGGACTAGCCATGTTTTAAAGCACCTCTTGTAGAGCAGCATTTCAGTGTTACAGCTTCACCTTTATTGTTAGTTTTTAAGCCAAAATGCGTCCATTCTCCCTTATCTGTCTACACACTGTCTACTTGTAAGTACTCTTCGCGGCGTCTGAGTTGCCGAACATGCTCCTCTGCTCGTAAAAACCAGCAATATCAACTGACAGTATTTTTTAAAGGGGGTATTGTACTGTTTTTGATTCATTAGTACCACAGTACTTTACTAGTACCGGTATACCATACAACCATAATATATACATGTATACTATGTTTTTGTGAAATACATATACGTCCACACAATTTGCATATACACACACACCTGTATTTGAACGTGTGTATGTTAGTGTGGTCACATGAATGGGGCGAGGCCTTGTGCAGTCAACAGCTGTCTCTTTTGAAGACAAAAAAGCCTTCAAACCGCTGACCTCCTCCTTTCATGCGTTCATCCGATATGGCTCTTCCTTGCATCGCTATTACCCCCATTCAGCTCTGCGGCCTGAGGCTGCTTCTTGTCGTAGTAGTAGTAGTGTGGTATTTTTTTATTTTTTTTTTAAACCATACTTGCCTTCAAACTGTGGGGGCTTTGCTGCTTAAAGTGAGACACACATGGATAAACAAAGGCATTGATTGATTGAAACTTTTATTAGTAGATGGCACAATTCAGTACACATTCCGTACAATTGACCACTAAATGGTAGCACCCGAATAAGTTTTTCAACTTGTTTAAGTCGGGGTCCACGTTAATCAATTCATGGCAAGTTCCTGAGCAGCTGATGGATGACATTTTGTAATTGAAATTGGTGAAATTAGTGAATAGATCTGGAGCTTTGCTGATAATCACCTTTCAGGCTTTTTGTATCAATACCATGTACAATAAAAATAGGCAATTTGTGGCTTGCAACCTGTGTTTTGTTGGCCCACAGAATTTGTTACAATAAAATGAAACCACAGACCTGACACAGATTTTTGTGTGTACATATATTAGGGCTGAGCGATATGGCCTTTTATTAATATCTCAATATTTTTTGGCCATGTCACGATAAACGATATATATATCAATATTTTGCCTTAGCCTTGAATGAACACTTGATGCATATAATCACAGCAGTGTGATGATTCTATGTGTATACATTAAAACATTCTTGTTCATACTGCATTGATATATGTTCATTTTGAACTTTCATGCAGAGAGGGAAATAACAATTAAGTCATTTGACCAAAACTGTATTTATTACACAGTTATTAAGCAGTGGCACAAACATTCATGTCATTTCCAAAACAGAAAGTGCAAGATTGTCAGACATTTTTAAACAAGCTATGAATGCACTTTTGTGCATGATGTCACCAAGATGACTTATCAAAACAACACTTAAGTAAAGTGCACTTTTTGTACAGAACGCCACTACAATAGTTTAAAACAAATAAAGTGCACTTTTGTGCATGATGTTACACAAGATATTTCAATAACTGTCAAATAAAAATGAGTTGCATAATAGGAAATCAAACAGTGACTGTCTTTCGCTATTTGGTAGGTTCCTGCGGAGGTTATCTCCTTCTATTGTTGATTTTTTTTTCATACGGTGTTGATCTGGAAATAGTTGCTTCAGCATTTTGTTGGTGTGGCACCGGCCGGAGATGTTGACATAGAGTTTCAAGCACTCCTTATTCTCTAGCGTAGGGGTCGGCAACCCAAAATGTTGAAAGAGCCATATTGGACCAAAAATACAAAAACAAATCCGTCTGGAGCCGCATAAAAAATTAAAAGCCATATTACCTACAGATAGTGTCATGAGATATAAATTGAATTATGAGGACTTAAAGGGAACTAAATGAGCTCAAATATAGCTACAAATGAGGCATAATGATGCAATATGTACATACAGCTAGCCTAAATAGCATGTTAGCATCGATTAGCTTGCAGTCATGCAGTGACCAAATTTGTCTGATAAGCACTCCACACAAGTCAATAACATCAACAAAACTCACCTTTGTGCATTCATGCACAACATTAAAAGATAAGTGGACAAAATGAGACAAAAAGAAATGGCATAAAACACGTTTTAGAAAGTTATACATGTAGACAAACTTATTTGTTTGTTTACTATGTAAACAAACAACCTACTCAGCAGCCTAGTGGTTAGAGTGTCAGCCCCGAGATCGGTAGTTGTGAGTTCAAACCCCGGCCGAGTCATACCAAAGACTATAAAAAAAATGGGACCCATTGCCTCCCTGCTTTGCACTCAGCATCAAGGGTTGGAATTGGGGGTTAAATAACCATAAATGATTCCCGGGCGCGGCACCGCTGCTGCCCACAGCTCCCCTCACCTCCCAGGGGGTGATCAAGGGTGATGGGTCAGATGCAGAGGACAAATTTCACCACACCTAATGTGTGTGTGACAATTATTGGTACTTTAACTTAACTTTACGGTGAGTTCAAGGACCGCCAAAATTAGTGGGACAAAACGGCGCTCACCAAATACTTGAATCAGTGAATTATGTTTAATACAAACAGTGTGCTTTATAACAATTAGGGAGGTTTGGGTCATGTTTGTCCTCCGACAAAAACCATATTAAAACCATATTTTCCCCTCATCTTTTTCCGTTTTTCTTATATTTTTGAAAAAGCTCCAGAGAGCCACTAGGGCGGCGCTTAAGAGCCACATGCGGCTCCAGAACAGCGGGTTGCCGACTCCCGCTCTAGCGGGTGACATTTCAACTGATGCTACATTAGCAGTGCTGATACTTTTTGTAGCAACGCTTTTGCCGCATTAATGTTCCGCCAAATGATGGACCTCCTGCTGTTTTTCTTGGGAATTAATTCTTCCTCCATTTGTTACCAGATTCGCACCTTCTCTCTCGTATTACCACTCGCACCGCACTGTTAGCATCACAGCTACATTTACCATGTCGCTACCTCTGTGCTCTGCGGGAGCGTGTGGCGTTGCACACGTGACATATGTAAAAAGGTGCGAAGGAGAGACAAGAAAGATTGGGAAACGCATGCAGTGTAATTCCCGCAGCTAAAAGCAACTGCGTTAGAACGTACACTCGAATATCACAATATCATAATTTTCTATATCGCAGACCTGCGATATATCGATATATCGCCCAGCCCTAATACATATATATATATATATATATATATATATGTAGAGAAAGAGAGAGAGAGATAGAGAGAGAGAAATCTATCCATCCATTTCCCACCGCTTATTCCCTTTTCTACCCCGTTTCCATATGAGTTGGGAAATTGTGTTGGATGTAAAAATAAATGGAATATAATGATTTGCAAATCCTTTTCAACCCATATTCAATTGAAAGCACTACAAAGATAAGATATCTGATGTTCAAACTCATAAATTTTATATTTCTTTTGCAATTAATAATTAACTTAGAATTTCATGGCTGCAACACGTGCCAAAGTAGTTGGGAAAAGGGCATGTTCACATTTTCTTTTAACAACACTCAATAAACGTTTGGGAACTGAGGAAACTAATTGTTGAAGCTTTGAAAGTGGAATTCTTTCCGATTCTAGTTTTTATGTAGAGCTTCAGTCGTTCAACAGTCCGGGGTGTCCGCTGTTGTATTTTACGCTTCATAATGCACCACACATTTTAGATGGGAGACAGGTCTGGAATGCAGGCGGGCCAGGAAAGTACTCGCACTCTTTTACTACGAAGCCACGCTGTTGTAACACGTGGCTTGGCATTGTCTTGCTGAAATAAACAGGGGGGTGTCCATGAGAACATTGCATGGATGACAACATAAACCTGTATGGACCATTCAGCATTAATGGTGCCTTCACAGATGTGTAAGTTACCCATGCCTTGGGCACTAATAGGACCCCATACCATCACAGATGCTGGTTTTCGAACTTTGCGCCAATAACAATCCGGATGGTTATTTTCCTCTTTGTTCCGGAGGACACCACGCCCACAGTTTCCAAATATAAATTGAAATGTGGACTCGTCAGACCACAGAACACTTTACCACTTTGCATCAGTCCATCATAGATGATCTCGGGCCCACCAAAGCCGGCTGTGTTTCTGGGTATTGTTGATAAATGGGTTTTGCTTTGCATAGTAGAGTTTTAACTTGCACTAACAGATGTAGCGACCAACTGTAGTTACTGACAGTGGTTTTTAGAAGTGTTCCTGAGCCCATTTGGTGATATCCTTTACACACTGATGTCGGTTTTTGATGCAGTACCACCCGAGGGTTCAAAGGTCTGTAATATCATCGCTTACGTGCAGGGATCTCCCCAGATTCTCTGAACCTTTTGATGATTTTACGGACCGTAGATGGCAAAATCCCTAAATTCCTTGCAATAGCTCGTTGAGAAATGTTGTTCTAAAACTGTTCGACAGTGTGCTTACAAAGTGGTGACTCTCGCCCCATCCTTGTTTGTGAATTATTTAGTATTTCATGGTAGCTGCTTTTATACCCAATCATGGCACCCAACTGTTCCCAATTAGCCTGCACACCTGTGGGATGTTCTATATAAGTGTTTGATGAGCATTCCTCAACTTTATCAGTATTTATTGCCACCTTTCCCAACTTCTTTGTAACGTGTTGCTGGCATGAAATTCTAAAGTTAATGATTATTTGCAAACAAAAAAATGTTTATCAGTTTGAACATCAAATATGTTGTCTTTGTAGCATCCATCCATCCATTTTCTACCGCTTATTCCCTTTCGGGGTCGCGGGGGGCGCTGGCGCCTGAATATCGGTTGAAAATGATTTGCAAATCATTGTATTCCGTTTATATTTACACCTAACACAGTTTCCCAACTCAAATGGAAGCAGGGTTTATTAGGAGTGGGCAAATTAATGCGTTAATTACGAGTTAACTCATCAATCTATTAACGCCGACAATTATTTTATCGCACATTTGCGTATGTTGTTTACATGCTTTTATTTTGTTAACGCCTTTTCTTAGCAAGATGGCGTCGCCCGGATGGGCTTCAGCATCGCGGGGCTCTTGGTAAAGATGGAACATTTGGCAAAAATACAGGACTATTCTGCAAATTTCATGGCTGGCTTACAGTGTGGTAACTCCGGGATCACGTACGACCGCCAGACAATTCTGGAAGTGGATAAATCGGGCCGTTTTGGACTGAATGACGCATGCTTGCTAGACCGGCTAGCTAGCATGGGAATACTTTGCCGGCTACATCCAGCGGCTTGTGAAGCAGAGGAGTATTTGTGTTGTCTGTCTTTTTATGAATAATGCAGACGAGGAGTGTTGGCTGAGTTCTTAACGTTTACTTTCAGAGCGTGCATATCACAACATACAAGATGCCGTCATGGCGACACAACCTATACCGGGCTACCGCGCATGCTCGTCACTCCTGTTGCATGCTGGGTAGGGTAGTTCTTTTTTTCCCTGGCTCATAACATCACAATATAGTACCATGTATATGATGCGTTCAGTTTATCAAAGCACCAAGCAAACAATCGGAAAATTCCCATCATATCAATTCCTACATATGGTCATAATTATTTTAAGTGCACTACGCAGAATAAACACAACATTATTAATATTGCTACTACGGATAATTTGATCAAAAATTCCCTAAAACAGCCCACTACCTATAATATAGGTTTTTTAAACATAAAATCCCTGATCAAAAAAATGTTTCTGCTGTTACCTCAGAAATTGCCTGTTCAGATGTTATGATTGTGGCTCAGAGATTTGTATGTAGATTATATTTATTTCCCATAACAAACAGGATAACTTAAATACCCTGGCATTGGCAATAAGCTTAAATGTTTGTATTTACATTTTTGGAGTTGATTTTCATAAAATATGCTATTTAACTGCTACTGTTTAACAAGGACTGATTTAAATTGTGTTTACACAACAAATGTTTTGGCGCTTTTGTTCATGTGGGAGAATATTCCAATAAAGGTGCACTACACACTACTTTTGAATTCATTATTGGGCATTGCGTATACAATGCAGTTAATCGCGATTAATCTGAGAAATAGGGCGATTAACTTCGATTACAATTTTTAATCGTTGCCCAGCCCTAGTATATATATATATATATATAATATATATATATATATATATATATATATATATATATATATATATATATATATATATATACCATTCAATGCATTTTCTTTATTTTCATGACTATTTACATCGTAGATTGTCACTGAAGGCATCAAAACTATGAATGATCACATGTGGAGTTATATACTCAACAGAAAGGTCAAATAAGTGAAAACAGGGTTCGGTCCTTGGCCCTGCACTCTTCAGCATCTACATGCTGCCGCTAGGTGACATCATACACAAATACGGTGTTAGCTTTCACTGTTATGATGATGACACCCAACTCTACATGCCCCTAAAGCTGATCAACACGCCGGATTGTAGTCAGCTGGAGGCGTGTCTTAATGAAATTAAACAATGGATGTCCGCTAACTTTTTGCAACTCAACGCCAAGAAAACGGAAATGCTGATTATCGGTCCTGCTAGACACCGACATCTATTTAATAGTACAACTCTAACATTTGACAACCAAACAATTAAACAAGGCGACTCGGTAAAGAATCTGGGTATTATCTTTGACCCTACTCTCTCCTTTGAGGCACACATTAAAACATTAAAAGTATTACTAAAACGGCCTTCTTTCATCTCCGTAATATCGCTAAAATTCGCTCCATTCTGTCCACTAAAGACGCTGAGATCATTATCCATGCGTTTGTTACGTCTCGCCTTGATTACTGTAACGTATTATTTTCGGGTCTCCCTATGTCTAGCATTAAAAGATTACAGTTGGTACAAAATGCGGCTGCTAGACTTTTGTCAAGAACAAGAAAGTTTGATCACATTACGCCTGTACTGGCTCACCTGCACTGGCTTCCTGTGCACTTAAGATGTGACTTTAAGGTTTTACTACTTACGTATAAAATACTACACGGTCTAGCTCCATCCTATCTTGCCGATTGTATTGTACCACATGTCCCGGCAAGAAATCTGCGGTCAAAGGACTCCGGCTTATTAGTGATTCCCAAAGCCCAAAAAAAGTCTGCGGGCTATAGAGCGTTTTCATTTCGGGCTCCAGTACTCTGGAATGCCCTCCCGGTAAAAGTTCGAGATGCCACCTCAGTAGAAGCATTTAAGTCTCACCTTAAAACTCATTTGTATACTCTAGCCTTTAAATAGACTCCCTTTTTAGACCAGTTGATCTGCCGTTTCTTTTCTTTTTCTCCTATGTCCCACTCTCCCTTGTGGAGGGGGTCCGGTCCGATCCGGTGGCCATGTACTGCTTGCCTGTGTATCGGCTGGGGACATCTCTGCGCTGCTGATCCGCCTCCGCTTGGGATGTTTTCCTGCTGGCTCCGCTGTGAACGGGACTCTCGCTGCTGTGTTGGATCCGCTTTGGACTGGACTCTGGCGACTGTGTTGGATCCATTATGGATTGAACTTTCACAGTATCATGTTAGACCCGCTCGACATCCATTGCTTTCCTCCTCTCCAAGGTTCTCAAAGTCATCATTGTCACCGACGTCCCACTGGGTGTGAGTTTTCCTTGCCCTTATGTGGGCCTACCGAGGATGTCGTAGTGGTTTTGTGTTGTGGTTTGTGCAGCCCTTTGAGACATTAGTGATTTAGGGCTATATAAGTAAACATTGATTGATAATGTAGTTTTTTCAAAATAGCCACCCTTTGCTCTAATTTCTGCTTTGCACACTCTTGGCATTCTCTCAATGAGCTTCAAGAGGTAGTCACCTGAAAGAGTTTTCACTTTACATTTTTTCATAGTTATGAAGCCTTCAGTGACAAGCTACAATGTAAATAGTCATGTATATATATATATATATATATATATATATATATATATATATATATATATATATTATATATATGCATATATATAATATATATATATATATATACATATATATATATATATATAAAACTATATATATATAACTATATATATATATATATATGTATATGTATATATATATATATATATATATATATATATATATATATATATATATATATATATATATGTATATATATGTATATATATATATATATATATATGGAGTTTGCATGTTCTCCCCGTGACTCTCCGGATACTCCGGCTTCCTCCCACCTGCAAAGACATGCACCTGGGGATAGGTTGATTGGCAACACTAAATTGGCCCTAATGTGTGAATGTGAGTGTGAATGTTTTCTGTCTATCTGTGTTGACCCTGCGATGAGGTGGCGACTTGTCCAGGGTGTACCCAGGCTACCACCCGCTGAATGCAGCTGAGATAGGCTCCAGCACCTCCCGCGACCCCGGGAGGGACACGCGGTAGAAAATGGATGGATGTGATGGATAGAGAGAGAGAGTTTTGAGCACATACGTATATGTGTAGTAAATGACTGTCTTTATGGTTTTTGCAGTAGATTTTTTTTCTTGTTGTGTTAATGACAGCAATTGGATGCACATTTAGTTTTTTATTACGTTATTTAGCAAAAAAAAAAACACTGTCAACATATTACAAACAGCTCTTAAGATGCAGTGTAATACTACATTAGGGCTGGGAATTGTGGACAAACATCCGATATAATAGGAATGTAATATTTCACCACCAACAAATTATATATTGTAAGTAAATCAATTACAAAGTAAAAGTCCTGCTTACTATTTTGGTAAATACTGTATAATAAAGAGTTTGAAGATACCTAGTGGGATACGATGTAGTTATCGATTTAATATGGTTTAGATTAGATAAGAATAGATACTGTAATTGTCAAGGCATGTCTTATGTTTATAAGACACATGACTCTATCTTGCCTCGAGAGCTTATTTGGCTTCAAAGTGTCAATATATTAATTCAATTTGGCTTTTTGGAGCCCTCTAGAAAGATGGAGAAGCCAAGCTCGTGTTTTGGCTCAGGCAACAAAGTCAAGCACTTAAACACATCCTCTCCTCACGGCGCCTCCCGTGCACTTAATGACCTCTGTTGAGGAAAAAAGTCCATACTGTAGATGAAAGCTATAAATAGTAAATTCGGAAGAAGAATGGGGAGTTTTGGTTCGTGTGATAATCCGGGCGGTCGGCCCTTTCAGTGTCCAACTGCCTCCCATTCACCGAGGGTAATTAGAAAAATTCAAGACCCACTCGTCTTTGTGTGTCTGTGTGTGTTGAGTGTGTTTTCAGCCTGGGTTTAAGGAGGCTGAGGCCCAACACTGTACCAGGCAAAGGTTTCCACCAATCTTCTTGCATAACTTTGTGAGTGATAACACCCGTGCATTCCTCTCAACACACATCACAGCTGCCAACATCTTTGCCTTGTTGAGTTTTTTTTCGCCCCTCTAGCTTACATTTAAATACAGTCTCTCACCGCTCTCCGCATGTACAAGATTGATATTGTGCACTTACAAAGACAAGTATAGAGGATGTCTTCCTATTGTTCTGAGGAGAGATTTAGGAGATTTCTTTGAAAGGTAGGTCAAAACTGTGTTGGTCATTTTTTTTTTTTTTTATGAAAGTCTATGGAGATGAGCAAGGTGCATAGTAGCTTGTGGCAATGCAAAGGTTCAATGTGATAATTAGCTTGAGTATTATCCTTAAATTGCATTTGCCTTAAGCAGTAGAGACAGATCGTGTGTTCGTTTGCTGAGCCTGAGCTCTTTTAACTGTAGCGTTCCTGCATGGTTAACTTTCAGGATGTTGATTCAGAGCCTCTTTAACTGCACTCTCTTCCTCAATGATCAAAGATTAGGCTTGGTAAACACGTCGCTATTTGCAATGCGCTGCCCATAAACTATCGTTGTCGGTCCTGGCTGGCCTGTGCACTTGCACTCCCATGAAGTGTTACCTGCTCCCTCAACGCTTCCTTTTGCATCAGCCGAGTAACAGCTGGTCTCCATGGCTCCTGCTCTCCCATAGGCCCACGTGTGGTTGTGTCGCAACTGAAGGCACCAGCTCGATTGGCTGGACAGGGTGTGCTTAAGAGACAGACGTCTGGAGACTGTAAATGTTGACAGAACTCGGACAAATCCAGAAGGGCGTGTTTGGTTGTAAAAATGCGCGGCCGAGCTGAGAGAAGTTCCCTGTGTGTTAATGTGTAGCTCTCACAAGGGGCACCTTTGTTAAGGAGAGAGGCGCAGAACATGTTTCAAGCCGTGGACTTTGATTTCTTCCCGATTCATGCAAAAGAATAAAATCTGCTGATCATTGACTTGTATACCGACCTGTATGATACTCTCCGAAAAGTGGGTTTTTCAAAGTGTGACACTGAGCCTCCCCCTAGAGAATATTCTACTGTTTGGTTTTCTGCTCACTCTGTTTACTTTTTGTTTTTTTCTTTACCAAAGAAACTAAAAATCAATTATTTTACATTTCACATAACTGACGTTAGCTTAGCTGGTTTGAAAAATAGACATTTGTCTGTTTTCGTCCCCCCCTTATCCGGGTCCGATTTGCAGGAGCAGCAGTCTCAGTAGTGAAGCTTTAGAATTCCCGGTCTCCAAACATCCAACGAAGGAGGTGTCTCGGAGTCTGGACAAGATGCCCAAGCAACCTTAACTGACTTATATTGATGCGAAGGAGTAGCAGCTCTATACTTTGAACTGCACCACTTGGATAACTCCTCACCTTATCTAGGATATAGGATACGATAGGCAAAATTTTATTTATCCCACAATGGGGGAAATTATGTGGTTGCGGTGCAGATTTTACCAAGAGGAGTCGAGCCACTCTATGGAGGAAATTGTATTCGCTATCTTGATCTTTCGGCTACTGCCCTAAAGCAAACCAATAGAACAGAAATTGCCCAGTAAATTGAGAGCTTTACCTATTTGCTTGTTGCTCTGTTCAGCTCAACTGCACAAGCTGTGCTGATTTGCTTTGCCTCACTCACATACTTGCCAACCCACCCGAATTTTCCGGGAGACTCCCGAAATTCAGCGCCTCTCCAGAAAACCTCCCGGGGAAATTATTCTCCTGAAAATCTCCCAGTTTTCAGCCGGAGCTGGAGGCCACGCCCACTCCAGCTCCATGCGGACCTGAGTGAGGACAGCCCTTTTTCACGTCCGCTTTCCCACGATATAAACAGCGTGCCTGCCCAACCACGTTATTCCATACGAGGCGTCCGGCATACCGCCGATGAGCATGATGCAGATGGAGAAGATCTTCTCGGCGTCCGTGTTGGCGCACACGTTTAAAGCCGACGCTGATCAGGCTGCTGAGGGTGAAGTAGAGGGTGGCGATGTACGAGCTGCGCACTGACGGGCCGCCGACCGTGTTGTTGGCGTAGGCCCGGTACCGGTCCATGCATCGATTGGTACCGGGCCGCACAAGAATTTTAAAAAATGTTTTATTTTTTATTAAATCAACATAAAAAACACAAGATTCACTTACAATTAGTGCACCAACCCAAACAACCTCCCTCCCCCATTTACACTCATTCACACAAAAGGGTTGTTTCTTTCTGTTATTAATATTTCTGGTTCCTACTATATATCAATACAGTCTGCAAGGGATACAGTCTAAAAGCACACATGATTGTATTTTTTTTTTAACCTCCGTCGGACAAAATTTCAAAGGTTTTGCAGTTAGAAAAAGGTTGGGGACAACTGACTTAGGACAGTGGTCCCCGACCACCGGGCCGCAGAAGAATTTTTTATTATTTTTTATTTTTTTATTTTATTTTATTTATTTTTATTAAATCAACATAAAAAAAACACAACATACACTTACAATTAGTACACCAACCCAAAAAACCTCCCTTTTTCATGACAAAAAATAAATAAATAAATAAAGGAGGTCTCAAGGTTGGAAAGTATGCTCACTCACGACCAATATCCTGAGATACTTGAATTAGTCTACCTTGACCAAGACCTCACTCCCAATCCGAGTGTGTAATCCATTCTTTTATGGAACCATGGCCTCAGATTTGGAGGTCCTGTGTCTCATCCCAGAAGCTTCCCAGCTGCAAACTACCCTAGTAAACAGTGAAGGTCACAGTTTGATGAGGCCATCAAGACCACATGCACAAATAGCAGAGACAAGATTCAGAGGCCTAGAAATTATTTCAACGCAAATTATGAACAGAACCAGTGACAAAAGGCAACCTTGGCTCAGGCAAACGTTCACCGTGTACAGCAGGGATCTTCAACTAAAATTCAAATAGGTCCAGATAAAGAACATTTCCTCATTCAAAGGTCCAGGATTTGATTGGCTGAGCAGTGTATGTGGGCTGGTTTAACTCGCATGCAATTGGTCAGTGTGTTTCCTGATCCGATTAACCAGTACCGTAAAGTCTATAAAAGCTGTCAAAATAGAAGCATGCCGTCAAAACTCAATATAATTAAATTGTGGTGGTCCCTGGTATACAGGCTTGACTAACCAAATTACAGCTTCTCTAGATAAGGTTCTTGTAATGGTCGTACACTCCTTTCCAGCGCTCTGGAAAATAATTTCCCAAGGGAGGCTGATGAGTGTGATCCACTTTTAGTTGTTGGAACAGACTCCACGGTCCAACCCTTAAGAAGGGGGACTACTAGCTCTGTCAGCCATTTCAGACATACTGTTCCCGATATTCATGTAATGTTGACAAGCTGTGTAAGCCTAGACAGTCACATAACATCTTGAGTTATTGAGATGTTGGTCTTATTTTTTTCTCAAGCTGCTACGCCTCCCTTTTGAAGTGTTGTTGCGTCGCCCAGAGGATGCTTTGGTGCACAGTTGCTGTGGATCAGTTCTTGAATATTCCACACTTTATTACTCAACCATTTAATACACTCTCTACAAAAAAAATCATTGTTTCTTTATATTGTGTTGGACTTTTCATTCTAGAGATTATATAGTTCATTGGGAAGAAATGGGCTTTTGTAGTACCCTTATTTCTGACATTGTACTGGAGGGTAGTGAGCTCATCAATGTTACATTAGGAATGCATTTACTCAATTAAAGGCCTAATGAAATGAGATTTTCCCTTTTAAACGGGGATAGCAGGTCCATTCTTTGTGTCATACTTGATCATTTCGCGATATTGCCATAGTTTTGCTGAAAGGATTTAGTAGAGAACATTGACGATAAAGTTCGCAACTGTTGGTCGCTAATAAAAAAGCCTTGCCTGTACCGGAAGTAGCAGACGATGTGCGCGTGATGTCCCGGGTTGTAGGGCTCCTCACATCCTCACATTGTTTATAATCATAGCCATCAGCAGCAAGAGCGATTTGGACCGAGAAAGCGTCGATTTTCCCATTAATTTGAGCGAGGATCAAAGATTTGTGGATGAGAAAAGTTAGAGTGAAGCACTATAAAGAAAAAGAAAAAGGCGACGGCAGTGGGAGCGATTCAGATGTTATTAGACACATTTACTAGGATAATTCTGGAAAATCCCTTATCTGCTTATTGTGTTACTAGTGTTTTAGTGAGATTATAAAGTCATACCTGAAAGTCGGAGGGCTGCGGTGACTGCTAGTGTCTTTAAGGGAAGCCATATGGAGGAGCCAAGAAAGTCACAGCTGCCTTTTTGACAGCTGCTGCAGGAGGACGCAAACTCCGCTCAAGTCTCCGGTAAGAGCCGACTTAATTTCACAATTTTATCATCCAAAAACTTGCTGGTTGACATGTGGTAGAGAAACATGTTCACTTGACCGCTCTGTTCCATATTAAAGCTTCACAACAAACAAAATAAATGCTGTGTTTTGGTTGCTAAAGGCAGCTGCAATCCACCGCTTTCCACCAACAGCATTCTTCTTTATAGTCTCCATTATTAATTGAACAAATTTCAAAATATTCAGCAACACAGATGTCCAAAACACTGTGAGATTATGCGATTAAAGCAGACGACTTTTAGCCGTGAGTGGTGCTGGGCTAAAATGTCCGCTCCAACCAATAACATTACAAGCACGCGTCAACATAAGTGTCATCATTCTGCGACGTTTTCAACAGGATACTTCGCGGGAAATTTAAAATTGCAATTTAGTAAACTAAACCGGCCGTATTGGCATGTGTTGCAATGTTAATATTGCATCATTGGTATATAAACTATCAGACTGCGTGGTCGGTAGTAATGGGTTTCAGTAGGCCTTTAACTCCTTTTGGATGGGTTTTCTCTTCAATATATTCCCCTACAGACACCGACAGGATTAAAGGCACAGAAAATGGATGTATAAATCACTTGATGGAGATATTTTTGCAATTAAACAGCTACACCATGCAATCCAGTAAGAATAAGTGTAAGTTGGAGTTATTTTTTTTCCTTCAGTGGTTTTGTGTTAAACATCTCTCTATCTTTCTGTCCACCTCGCAGCATAGGTCAGACGTATATTTTCCCACTGATCATCATCATGGCCGTAAACGGTGGATTTATGTTGGCTATAAATTTGACTTAATTGCTCTGCTCATATTCAGCACAGAAGTGAATTATCGCCATGAGATCTTAAAACAAAGTATAATAGTTTTATATGCTGGAGAGGATAATGTGGGATTGTTATGTATGTACAATACTAACAATATCTTACTTGTTGCCTGGAGTCTTGTCTATACCAGGGGTCGGCAACCCAAAACGTTGAAAGAAACATATTGGACAAAAAATACAACAAAATTATTTGTCTGGAGCCGCAAAAAAATAAAAGCCGTATAAAGTTTCATAATGAAGGCAACACATGACGTAAGTGTCTATATTAGCTATGATAGCCTACTATCAAAATGACTGTGTCGCAGGCTGAAGCAAATCTTTGTTGACAGAAATGTTGAAATTTAAAATTCTACACATTTTTACAAAATTGGAAAACACAAGTACATCAGAGGCTACTCTGCAGGTGAGATAACTCCTGGAAATTAATGGCTTTTAATGGCCAAAGGTATAGATGTGTGTGTCCAAGTTAAAGGAAACGGCAGGCTGTCTTGTTTTAATAGATTTATTACAATCTTTGCCAAGCCTGGTAATGTTTGCTATGGTCTGGAACAGCATGGCACATCTGAAACACAGCCAATATTACATACAGATAATGTGTCATGAAACATGCAAAACTAAATTATATACAAAGAGGATACAAGTAAAGGATATCAAAGTGAGCTCAAATATACCTACAAATGAGGCATAATGATGCATTATGTACAGACAACTAGCCTAAATGGCACACAAACAACTATCTGAACACAGCCAATATTACATACAGATAATGTGTCATGAAACATGCAAAACTAAATTATATACTGAGGATAAAATTAAAGGATATTAAATGATTTTAATTATACCTACAAATGAGGCATAATGATGCGATATGTAAATACAACTGGCCCAAATAGCATGTTAACATTGATTAGCTTGCAGTCATGCACTGACTAAATATGCCTGATTAGCACTCCAACAAGTCAATAACATCAACAAAGCACACCTGTGTGCATTCATGCGCAGCATAAAACGTTTGGTGGACAAAATGAGACGAAGTAGTGGAATATTTTACACGTACTCAAACTGTTACTTCACAGTCCATACTATGGTGAGTTCAAGAACCGGCGAAATTAGTAGGACAAAACGATGTTCACCAAATACTCTCAAACAGCGGGCTTTTTAACAATTGGGAAAGTTTTTGTCATGTTTGTCCTTTAACAAAAAACCTAAAACAACAAAAGTATTTTTCCCCCATTTTCAACCCTTTAAAAAAATAAAATAAAAAATGCTCCAGGGAGCCACTAGGGCAGCACTAAAGAACCGCGGGTTGCTGACGCGCCGATCTATACAGTACATCTAGAAAGAACTGTGCTTGCATCACCTGCAGCATCTCTCCACATTGATGATATAGGACCGTGGTTCTCAACCTTTTTTCAGTGATGTACCCCCTGTGAACATTTTTTTAATTCAAGTACCGCCTAATCAGAGCAAAGCATACCTTCAAGTACCCCTAGGGGTACGCGTACCCCCATTTGAGAACCACTGACATAGTAGATTGAGAAGATGTACCAACTAAAATAGTATTTTTGGTGTTTTGAAGGATGCATTTTCTTATATGGGCGTTTTCTTCCATGGCAATAATGGAAAATGCCTTAGAGAAGTTTGTACCTTTTGAGGGGTTCTTGAAAAATGATGTAGCAAATAACAGCAAAAACAGATGAAAAAATACATGTTTAGTGTGTAAAATTAGAGAAGGTTGATGTCAATTTAACGGTAAGAGCTATTGTTTGGTCTGGGTAGTGCTCCACACCTAGGAAGACATGAACAGGTGACGCTCCACCTTGGTAACTGCTCCCAGTGGGATGCCTTCTGGCTGTGTCTTCACCTCACTCTCCCTAACTTCCCCTGAGAACATTCACCACACAAACACATGCAGTATCATTAGTGGGACCTGTTGTTCCCCTGCAGCCAGACCCAATCATACACACTCGGTGGGAGAGCTGACTCGGTACCCAATACAAAAAGGAAATACCGTACAGTAAATGTTGAGCCTTAATATCAAACAGTATGGCATGACCTTTTTTATTTATGAGAACGTTAGCCGATAATAGATGAAGCACTTATAAGAACACCGTTAAACATTTACAAAGCGGATAAACATACTGTAGATACACACTTGGTTTAAAGTCTGTTTACATTGCATTATTTACCGTAGGGGTGTTCCCCTACCTTTTGTTATACCCATTTCTTCTACCTTTTTTTTTTTTTTTACTAATGAATAAATTGGTAACTGGGTTATGCCCCATTTTAGTACAAACCACATATGAGTTGGGAAATTTTGTTAGATGTAAATATAAACGGAATACAATGATTTGCGAATCATTTTCAACCCATATTCATTTGAATATACTACAAAGACAACATATTTGATGTTCAAACTGATAAACATTTTTTTGTTGTTGCAAATAATCATTAACTTTAGAATTTGATGCCAGCAACACGTGACAAAGAAGTTGAGAAAGGTGGCAATAAATACTGATAAAGTTGAAGAATGCTCATTAAACACTTATTTGGAACATCCCACAGGTGTGCAGGCTAATTGGGAACAGGTGGGTGCCATGATTGGGTATAAAAACAGCTTCCAAAAAATGCTCAGTCTTTCACAAGAAAAGATGGGGCGAGGTACACCACTTTGTCCACAACTGCGTGAGCAAATAGTCAAACAGTTTAAGAACAACGTTTCTCAAAGTGCAATTGCAAGAAATTTAGGCAACATCATATCATAATATCATCAAAAGGTTCAGAGAATCTGGAGAAATCACTCCACGTAAGCGGCATGGCCGGAAACCAACATTAAATGACCGTGACCTTCAATCCCTCAGATGGCACTGTATCAAAAACCGAGATCAATCTCTAAAGGATATCACCACATGGGCTCAGGAACACTTCATAAAACCACTGTAGCTAAATAGAGTTTGTCGCTACATCTGTAAGTGCAAGTTAAAGCTCTATGCAAAGCAAAAGCCATTTATCAACAACATACAGAAACGGGCCCGAGACGATCTAAGATGGACTGATGCAAAGTGGAAATGTGTTCTGTGGTCTGACGGGTACCCATTTCAATTTGTTTTTGGAAATATTTGACATCGTGTCATTCGGACCAAAGGGGAAGCGAACCATCGAGACTGTTATCGACGCAAAGTTCAAAAGCCAGCATCTGTGATGGTATGGGGGTGCATTAGTGCCCAAGGCATGGGTAACTTTCACATCTGTGAAGGCACCATTAATGCTGTAAGGTACATACATGTTTTTGAACAACATGTGCTGCCATCTAAGCGCTGTGTTTTTCATCGACGCCCCTGCTTATTTCAGCAAGACAATGGCAAGCCACATTCAGCACGTGTTACAACAGCGTGGCTTCGTAAAAAAAGAGTGCGGGTACTTTCCTGGCCCGCCTGCAGTCCAGACCTGTCTCCCATTGAAAATGTGTGGCGCATTATGAAGCGTAAAATACGACAGCGGAGACCCCGCACTGTTGAATGACTGAAGCTCTACATAAAACAAAAATGGAAAAGAATTCCACTTTCAAAGCTTCAACAGTTAGTTTACTCAGTTCCCAAACGTTTATTGAGTGTTGTTAAAAGAAAATGTGATGTAACACAGTGGTGAACATGCCCTTTCCCAACTACTTTGGCACGTGTTGCAGCCATGAAATTCTAAGTTAATTATTATTTGCAGAATAAAAAAAGTTTAAACATCAAATATCTTTTCTTTGTAGCGCATTCAATTGAATATGGGTTGAAAAGGATTTGCAAATCATTGTATTCCGTTTATATCTACATCTAACACAATTTCCCAACTCATATGGAAATGGGATTTGTAAGTTTTAGTAATTTTTTTGCCCAAACTGCCTGGGTTATTGTACAGCCAAACCTTGCTCCCAAACAATCCGGTCTGTTTGCCCGTGTATCATTGTGTAATCAATGCTTTAGTGGCAGTCTTGTTGTGGTATTAATACAGTGGTTCTCAAATGGGGGTACGCGTACCTCTGGGGGTACTTGAAAGTATGCGAAGGGGTACGTGAGATTTTTTAAAAATATCAACAATTCAAAAATGCTTTATAAATATATTTATTGAATAATACTTCAACAAAATATGAATGTAAGTTCATAAACTGTGAACAGAAATGCAACAATGCAATATTCAGTGTTGACAGCTAGATTTTTTGTGGACATGTTCCATAAATATTGATGTTAAAGATTTGTTTTTTTGTGAGGAAATGTTTAGAATTAAGTTCATGAATCCAGATGGATCTCTATTACAATCCCCAAAGAGGGCACTTTAGGATGATGATTACTTCTATGTGTAGAAATCTTTATAATTATTTTTCAACACGTTTTTAGTTATTTTTATATCTTTTTTTCCAAATAGTTCAAGAAAGACCACTACAAATGAGCAATACTTTTGCACTGTTATACAATTTAGTAAATCAGAAACTGATGACATAGTGCTGTATTTTACTTTATCTCTTTTTTTCTACCAAAAATGCCTTGCTCTGATTAGGGGGTACTTGAATTAAAAAAAAATTCTCAGGGGGTACATCACTGAAAAGACGTTGGGAACCACTGTATTAATACACTACATGAGTACAACTGTCTTCATTACAAGAGGTCATATTATGTAAAATCAACTTTTCTTGTCAGTTGGCAATGTTTTTATGTATTTGGAAGCTCCATAAGTGCTAACAATTTATATTCAAACAATGGACGCGTTGCTGAGATATTTGTAAAACAATTGTTTTAAACAAGTCATTTTTGATCTGCTATTAATTGGGTTGTAGGTTCGCCATATTTAAAAAAAATTAAGTTTATAGACTAGTAACGTGCTTATTTAGTTTTGTGAGGAAGCTCTTAACTTAAATTACACGCATCTCAAATCAATATCTCCCATTGAAATTAATTGAATTCAATTTAGTGGGTGATTAATCCCCCAAAATATCACAAGTTTAATATGTAACAAACCTTTTAAAACACAAAAGAAAGTTTAGATAAGAAATAGTGCATGAAAAACATTTACCTCAGAGTGGACTTCTACTGCATCTCCTTTAAGCTGGTCTTCCGTCAAACAGAGCATCAGCAGCTTTTTAAAATTTTCATGGAAAAATGTCAGCTGATTTGACAGTATTTTAACATTCCTGGCTCATATTGGATTAGTTCTGCTTCAGTATGGTGCAGAGTGAAGGTGGGAACATACCAACAACTATAAAAATGGGACCCATTACCTCCATGCTTGGCACTCAGCATCCAGGGTTGGAATTGGGGGTAAAATCACCAAAAATGATTCCCGGGCGCGGCCATGGCTACTGCTCTCTGCTCCCCTCACCTCCCATGGAGTGATCAAGGGTGATGGTCAAATGCAGAGAATAATTTCGCTACACCTAGTGTGTGTGTGACAATCATTGGCACTTTAATTTGAATATTTGAGCACATTAAGATTCGATTAAGATTACTATTCAGGAGCTACAATTAGATTATTAATCCATTATTTGTACATCTATAATTATTATATTCCATAAAATTAATATATTTAATAAAGTTAATATATCATTATTATTATATATTCTAAAAGTATTACATGTAATTATTGATCATTATATTATCTCCAAGAGTGTTCTTCAACCTTTTTTGAGCCAAGGCACATTTTTTGCGGTGAAAAAATCCGGAGGCACACCACCAGCAGAAATTATTAAAAAACTTGTCTCAAAGTAGGTGTACTGTCACCACCTGTCACATTACACCCTGACTTATTTTGACTTTTTTGCTGTTTTCCTGTGTGTAGTCTTTTACTTCTTGTCTTGCGCTCCTATTTTGGTGTCTTTTTCTGTTTTTTAGGTATTTTCCTGTAGAAGTTTCATGTCTTCCTTTGAGCGATATTTCCCGCATCTACTTTGTTTTAGCAATCAAGAATATTTCAGTTGTTTTTATCTTTCTTTGTGGGGACACTGTTGATTGTCATGTCATGTTTTGGTGTACTTTGCGGACGCTGTCTTTGCTCCACAGTAAGTCTTTGCTGTCGTCCAGCATTCTGTTTTTGTTTACTTAGTAGCCAGTTCAGTTTTAGTTTCGTTCTGCATAACTTTCCCTAAGCTTGAATGCCTTTTCTTAGGGGCACTCACCTTTTTTTAAATTTTTGGTTCAAGCATTAGATACTTTTTTACCTGCACATTTCCTCCCGCTGTTTCCGACATATACAAAGCAATTAGCTACCGACCGCCACCTACTGATATGAAAGAGTATTACACGGTTACTCTGCCGAGCTCTAGACAGACACTCAACAACAACACATCATTCGCAGACTATAATTACTGGTTAGCAAAAATATTTTTAACCCAAGTAGGTGAAATTAGATAATCTCCCACGGCACACCAGACTGTATCTCAAGGCACACTTGTGTGCCGCGGCGCAGTGGTTGAAAAACACTGATTTACTAGACTCATCCTTTGGCTACTGACTTATGAAGTATTGTGTTGGTTTTTGGTTTAGTGCGCACAGTTGGGATGTATACAGATAGATGTATGGTAGGCTGACCATATTGTGAAATCCCAAAAAGAGGACACATATATGCGTGCCAAGGCGGGCAGCACGCCAACGCCAGGACTAGGTGAAAATTTGCCAATGATACTCGAACTTGATTTATAAATAATACATTTATTTAAATAAAGAATTTTTTCTCCTCTGTTTACAGCAGTGTTGGCGGTAGGAATTTTCAAAATGGGGTCCCAGGGACCCGATCAAGTCATAAAAATGGGGTCCCACAGTAAATTTTTGGGGTCCCACTTTTTGTAAGCCTTTTGAAAACAAATGATAAACATGCATTATCCTGTTATGTCTCACATTATATACTGTGTTTTGGAAAAAAGTTGTCATAAACGTTACTTAATTAATTAAAATATTAAAAAAATAAACAAATTTGTATGCATACGTAAATGTATTCAGTTATAAACATTCATTCACTTTCTTCTTTCCTTCATGGATCGGAACTTTACCACTGCTAGTAGTTTTTTCAATGTTTTTATTTCATAAGTTGTAGGTATATTTATTTCAGTATAAAAATGTAAAAAGTGTTTTGCTTCGGTTATGAAATGATGATAATGGTGTGCCAGGGCATACACCCTTTATATTTAACGCTTAAATCTCTTGAGTCGACATCAACTTCAGAACCATCCCTCATTTCAAAATGTTTTAGTTTTTTTTACAAACCCCATTTCCATATGAGTTGGGGAATTGTGTTAGATGTAAATATAAAAGGAATACAATTATTTGCAAATCCTTTTCAACCCATATTCAATTGAATGCACTACAAGGACAAGATATATGATGTTCAAATTCATTAACTTTATTTTTTTTTTGCAAATAATAATTAACTTAGAATTTCATGGCTGCAACATGTGCCAAAGTAGTTGGGAAAGGGCATGTTCACCACTGTCTTACATCACTTTTTCTTTTAACAACCCTCAATAAACGTTTGGGAACTGAGGAAACTAATTGTTGAAGCTTTGAAAGTGGAATTCTTTCCCATTCTTGTTTTATGCAGAGCTTCAGTCGTATTTTACGCTTCATAATGCGCCACACATTTTCGATGGGAGACAGGTCTAGACTGCAGGCGGGCCAGGAAAGTAACCGCACTCATTTAGTAACACATGGCTTGGCATTGTCTTGCTGAAATAAGCAGGGGCGTCCATGATAACATTGCTTGGATGACAACATATGTTGCTCCAAAACCTGTATGGACCATTCAGCATTAATGGTGCCTTCACAGATGTGTAAGTTACCCATGCCTTGGGCACTAATACACCCACATACCATCACAGATGCTGGCTTTTGAACTTTGCGCCTATAACAATCCGAATGGTTATTTTCCTCTTTGTTCCGGAGGACACCACGTCCACAGTTTCCAAATAAAAATGGAAATGTGGACTCATCAGACCACAGAACACTTCACAACTTTGCTTCAGTGCATGTTAGATGATCTCGGGCCCAGCAAAGTCGGCGGTGTTTCTGGATATTGTTGATAAATGGGTTTGGCTTTGCATAGTAGAATTTTAACTTGCACTTACAGATGTAGCGACCAACTGTAGTTACTGACAGTGGTTTTATGAAGTCACCAGTGTTATGTGGTGATATCCTTTGCACACTGATGTCGGTTTTTGATGCAGTACAGCCTGAGGGATCAAAGGTCTGTAATATCATGGCTTGAGTGCAATGATTTTTCCAGATTCTCTGAACCTTTTGATGATTTTACGGACCGTAGATGTTAAAACCCTAAATTCCTTGCAATAGCTCGTTGAGAAATGTTGTTCTAAAACTGTTCGACAATTTGCTTACAAAGTGGTGACCCTCGCCCCATCCTAGTTTGTGAATTATTTAGCATTTCATGGAACCTGCTTTTATACCCAATCATTGCACCCACCCACCTGTTCCCAATTAGCCTGCACACCTGTGGGATGTTCCAAATAAGTGTTTGATGAGCATTCCTCTATTTCATCAGTATTTATTGCCACCTTTCCCAACTTTTTTTGTCACGTGTTGCTGGCATCAAATTCTAAAGTAATGATTATTTGCAAAAAAAAAATAGTTTATCAGTTTGACCATCAAATATGTTATCTTTGTAGCATATTCAACTGAATATGGGTTGAAAATGATTTGCAAATCGTTGTATTCCGTTTATACTTACATCTAACACAACTTCCCAACTCAAATGGAAACGGGGTTTGTATGTTTTTTTTTTTTGTTTGTTTGTTTTCTGCCATTTTTTGTCAAACGAAACTATGTTTTTAATGGCAAACACACAAAATATGCAAAATCTTCTACCAAAATTATTTTTCAAAGTGGAATATTTGATGTGAAGTAATCTGAACCTTGGATAGGTCAATAATTCATAATAACATTGATTTTGATTCAATATTATGTTTTTAGCAACGACAGTTTGAAAGAAAAAAAAACAGCTTTGTTTTATTAGTCAACGTTGAAACTTTTTCTAAATTACATTTCACCTTTAAGCTTTTTTATTTCACTGTTGTTATGTTTTTGTTCATTTTAATAGTATTTTTAGAATGTGCCATGGGCTTTTAAGACATTAGCTGTGGGCCGCAAATGACCTCCGGGGCACACTTTTGACACCCCTGCTTTAGATAATAAAAAATAAAATCTGATTAATCTATTGATAAAAAGCAGAGCATGACATTTATCATAACTCTCTCTCTCTCTCTCTGTCTCTGCCCCTCCCTCACGAATGCTGCATGCGCACACCTCCACAATTTGTTTTGTTTTTAACCCCTTCTAAACCCTGAACGTGCATTGATGCCGGACATTTAAGGCTTTTAAGAAACTCCGCCCGGACAACCCGGACAGTCACGCAAAAGAGGACATGTCCGGGGAAAAGAGGACATATGGTCAGTCTATTATACGGAAGACTAGATACGTGAGGAGTAAGTGAACAAATGAATGAAATGTCCCTACTTGATTTAGTTGTTTTAAAACCTTGGAATATTTGACACGTTGGCCCCAGTCGCCATAAACTTGCAGCTTAAAGACCTGTTTTGTCTATCTGCTTCCTCATATAGTAGCATTAAATCATTGTATCCATACATACCAATGAATGGAAGCTCCCAAAATACAGCGCTCCCCTACAACAAGCTCAGTCTCAGTGTCTCGCTATAACCCCCACGAACAACGTCCCACAAAAAACATCACTTTTCATCCTTCTCCCAGAAGTCCCACCTCCCAGTCAAACTATAGCCAGCCGCTACACCATTTATGGCTGACAGATGTGTTGCCGTACTATGTGGATATTACTGTCTCTTAGAAATTATTCTTCTACTTGATAATTTCCGCTTTTTAGCTGTTTACTCTCTGCTGTAACATGGTTCCTATTAGTCTTCTGTTGAAGTGTACAAAGCATTTATTCTTCTCTTGTTTTGCTACTTCACATTCAAGCCGGCTTGGCGTTGGGACAAGCATAGCGTGTCTTCCCCTCCACCCGCCTTCATATATGTACACGCTAACCCTGCTAACACATAACATTGAAAGAATCTCAGCTAATGTTTCTGCCTTGGATATTTAGAACCAATCCTAACGTTTAGAAAACATTAGTACCAAAGTACCAGTTGAGAGGAAAAACAAGTTGACATTATATGCTTATTTGTGTTTCATTATATCCATTAAGCCAGACCTAGGCAAATTAAGGCCCGGGGACCACAAGCGGCCCGTTAAGCTTTTCAATCTGGCCCGCCGGACATTCCCAAATAATTTTTTTAAAACTTTAAAATGGAAATTGTAGCTGCCATTATGATGTGCAGTGATGTTTTCAAATGACCATAAGTCTTGAACTATACAAAAAATGTTAATGGTTGGAATCTAAATTTTTGCATGATATACTAGTTACTATGGTCATCTAATTATTTACTATGGTCATCTAATTAGTTACTATGGTCATCTAATTAGTTACTATGGTCATCTAATTAGTTACTATGGTCATCTAATCAGTTACCATGGTCATCGAAGTCATAGCAACTCGGACGAGGTACTAAGCAGTGTGGGTGGGGAGTTTTTCCAGAGCGGCCAGCCTGAAATGCGGATGTCAGGGACAGACGCGGAAGGAGATGTTTTACAACAAAAAATCTAAAGATTAGTAATATATCAGATGTATCAGATTGTAGGTGGGTTTATTTCTTACCCTATGCGTTCATATTTTGCTGTGTTTGTTGCATTTTTGTTGCGTTTCGCTTGATTGTAATATATTACAATCAATATTACTCAGTGGCCTAGTGAGATCCGTAGGTTGTGAGTTCAAACTCCGGCCGAGTCATACCAAAGATTACAAAAATGGGACTCATTACCTCCACCTTGGCACTCAGCATCAAGGGTTGGAATTGGGGGTTGAATCACCAAAAAATATTCCCTAGGGGGTGACCAAAGGGATGAGTCAAATGCAGAGGACAAAGTTCACCACACCTAGTGTGTGTGACAATCATTGGTACTTTGACTTAACTTTAACTTTAACTAATGTGGATCGAGAGGTTGTGTGATGTTCATAAGTTATCAATATTCAATATTTTATCGTTCGTAGTTAATATTGTAAATCCCACATTCTTTATTTTCATGTACATTCCAGGTGTCTCATTCAATAAAAAAATGTTAAAATTCCATTCCGTTTTTTAAGACGGTCCGTCATAACGTTTTTTGCACTGTACTAGTGTTCCTAAAAATAGATATACCGGCCCCCAGACACATTTTCTTCTAAATTTGGCCCCATAGTCAAAATAATTGCCTAGGCCTGCATTAAACCATATCCAATTGTATTTACAATTTGCAAACTATGTAAGAACACCATACAAACATCACAAAATGCTACAAATTCAGTCAACCGTTTTAAATATTCCGCTCTAAATACCTTCTGCTGTTTTCGGAGATTGACATCACGATAGTAACGCTTCTGGACTCTGACCATTTTATCAGATCAGTCATATTGGAAATAAGTCAAATTTGGAAAGACATGTGGTGTTTATCATACGCAATCCTTATGTAAGACAAGAACACATATGCTTGGCTTTTTTTATGCTTTCTAAATCGTAAACAAATAGCTAACAATGGAGGGTCCTCTGTTGCGCTCTCTAAAAACTTCCAGAAAGCGCTAACAATACTCAATTCACTTGTCATGACCTGAAAATTAACCAAATATGAGTGACATTGTTATTATAAGCGCCAACGCAGACGGACTATCTTAGCGGCGTATTGATAGCAGTGAGCTAATGCCAGTGTACACTGCTGTTGTTGACACACTGAGCTTCTACTTTGTTTCAAACTTGCTAAAAGTAGGTTTTCGTTTATAATTCATGCATCTCTCACCTGATAGTAGACACATGTGGCCATGGACTGACAGGCCGGTCGACTTTCCTGTCCCCCCTAGATGGCAAAAAAGACCCCAAAAGATCCTTGCTGCAGGAACTTTTTTTTAAACCTTTGTGAGAAATGCGATTGAATCTTCATCTAAAACGGGATTATGTGAGCGTCCTGTCGGTCAGCATCTGAGCAAGAGTGGAAAAATTACAGTAAGTGTTTGTTTTAATATGGTTAAAAATGGTTAGTTTGTATGTTTAGCACCGAACAATGCTGCGGATGCTTGTATTTCAATAAGGCTGCATCCACCGGGTAGCAAAACTTATTCCTCATCCTACTTGTGTTCAGGCTCAAAAATATAAGTTTCTGGATCATACTTTTTTCTTAAAGTAATTGTTGGCTCTCACAAAGTCTGCTTGATTAGCAATGTTGTTGATGGGGAAGGGATCTGTGGTTCCTCTCGCAACGTCACGCAATCACCTGACTGGCTTCATTATCTCTCAATAATGGCTCGGGAATCTCTGTGACATTAAATACTATTTGGATCATATCTATTTGTCTACAAACTTTGGAAATCATACAACAACAACACTGTGAATTGCCTTGTGTACGAATTGTGCTCTATAAATAAATCTTGCCTTGCTTTGCCTACGTAAATATTCGATGTTTGGACATTTGTCCATCAATTAATAAATCACCCTCGTTCTAATCGTGATGCGTCGGAGAATCGATTTATTTTCCCACCTCAAGTGCAGACTACCAATAATACACTTAGATTACTTCACTAAGATGCCGACACGCTCGGTCATGTTTTTGACTATTTCTTTGTAAATTTAAATAAATATCATCCTCTTCTTGTCAGCACTATCCTTTACACTCAATTTTTTCCTTCCCATGATTGGAAAACTAATTTCTGTCGATCGACGGCGTAAGTTAATACAAGCAAGTAAGATTGGATGTTTTGGGTGGACTTTGCATGGTTCAGTGGGACATTTGTGACACCAAATAATGCCGGGGATGTCTGCTTGCAACTTAAAAGCATATCGGGGGCTGTATAGCTCGGTTGGTAGAGTGGCCGTGCCAGCAACTTGAGGGTTGCGGGTTCGATCTCCGCTTCTGCCATCTTAGTCACTGCCGTTGTGTCCTTGGGCAAGAAACTTTACCCACCTGCTCCCAGTGCCACCCCCACTGGTTTAAATATGTAACTTAGATATTGGGTTTCACTATGTAAAGCGCTTTCCTGAAAGGATTTAGTAGAGAACATCCACGATAAAGTTCCCAACTTTTGGTCGCTAATAAAAAAGCCTTGCCTGTACCGGAAGTAGCAGACGATGTGCGCGTGACATCACCGGTTGTGGAGCTCCTCACATCCTCACATTGTTTACAATCATAGCCACCAGCAGTAAGAGCGATTCGGACCGAGAAAGCGACAATTTGCCTATTAATTTGAGCGAGGATGAAAGATTCGTGGATGACGATAGTGAGAGTGAAGGACTAGAAAAAAAAAAAGGCGAGGGCAGTGGGAGCGATTCAGATGTTATTAGACACATTTACTAGGATAATTCTGGAAAATCGATTATCTGCTTATTGAGTTACTAGTGTTTTAGTGAGATTATATGGTACCTGAAAGTCGGAGGAGTGTGGCCACAGGTTTGGTGACCGCCAGTCTCTCCGGTGGGAAGAGGTAATAGTCTGCAGCTGCAGGAGGACGCAAGCTACGCTCATGTCAACAGTAAGAGCCGATCTATTAGCGCAATTTTCTCACCGAAACCTGCCAGTTGACGTGTGGTAGGGAACCATGTTCGCTTGACCGCTGTTTTCCATAGTAAAACTTCACCTTCGGTAATGTAAACAAGGAAACACCGGCTGTGTTTGTGTTGCTAAAGGCAGCTGCAATACACCGCTTCCCACCTACATCTTCTCTTCTTTATAGTCTCTATTATTAATTGAACAAATTACAAAAGATTCAGCAACACAGATGTCCAGAATACTGTGTAATTATGCCATTAAAGCAGACGACTTATAGCTTGGATCGGGCTAGAAGAACATGTCCGCTACAACCGGGGACGTCACGCGCACGCGTCATCATACGCGACATCATTCCGCGACGTTTTCAACGGGATACTTTGCGGGAAATTTAAAATTGCAATTTAGTAAACTAAACTGGCTGTATTGGCATGTGTTGCAATGTTAATATTTCATCATTGGTATATAAACTATCAGACTGCGTGTTCGGTAGTAGTGGGTGTCAGTAGGCCTTCAAGTTGATGATTACTTCTTTTGTATGTGTAGAAATCTGCATTTATAATTGAATCACTTGTTAATTTTTCAACAAGTTTTTTGTTATTTTTATATCTTTTTTTTCAAATAGTTCAAGAAAGACCACTACAAATGAACAATATTTTGCACTGTTATACAATTTAATAAATCAGAAACTGATGATATAGTGCTGTATTTTACTTCTTTATCAATTTTTTTTTAACCAAAAATGCTTCGCTCTGAGTAGGGGATACTTAAATTAAAAAAATGTTCACAGGGGGTACATCATTGAAAAAAGGTTGAGAACCACTGGTTTAAGGTCCTCCTCCTCAGACAAATTTTTACATGGGTAAATGTGCCGTGTATTTCTTGAATCTCCG
Source organism: Nerophis ophidion (assembly GCF_033978795.1). NCBI lineage: Eukaryota > Metazoa > Chordata > Actinopteri > Syngnathiformes > Syngnathidae > Nerophis > Nerophis ophidion. The sequence continues at coordinate 38,995,637 of NC_084616.1, read as the reverse complement.
GCTCTTACTAGACTCATTGATCGTTTACAAAGTGATCTCGGAGAGGAAGTGACGCCAGAAAGACGGCGCCCACACAGGAAGTGTTGTCAGAAAGAACACACCACAGCCAGCTTCATAATAAAGCGGTTTATAACTCAGAGCTAACCACTGGAAATATGATGGCGAGTCATACAGACATGCTCGTGTTTCTTCTTCTACATATATAGATGCTTGTGGAAATCACACATGAATGGAGATGGCGTGGCGAAGTTGGTAGAGTGGCTGTGCAAGCAATCTGAGGGTTACTCGTTCAATCCCCACCTTCTACCATCCTAGTCACGTCCGTTGTGTCCTTGGGCAAGACACTTCACCCTTGCTCCTGATGGGTCCTGGTGAGTGCCTTGCATGGCAGCTCCCGCCGTCAGTGTGTGAATGGACAAATGTGGAAGTACTGTCAAAGCCCTTTGTGCTCCTTAAAAAGGGGTAGAAAAGTGCTAAACAAATACAACCCATTTACTATTTACCATATCCCATGAATACCTTAAGAGAAAGCGATTGCAACTATTTGGGATACAACGCTTCTCAGACGGCAAGAGAACTTTCCCATGTCAGCCGTGATTCTACAAACCCTGTTTCCATATGAGTTGGGAAATTGTGTTAGATGTAAATATAAACGGAATACAATGATTTGCAAATCATTTTCAACCCCTATTCATTTGAACATGATACAAAGACAACATATTTGATGTTCAAACTGATAAACATCAACTTTAGAATTTGATGCCAGCAACACGTGAGAAAGAAGTTGGGAAAGGTGGCAATAAATACTGATAACGTTGAGGAATGCTCATCAAAAACTTATTTGGAACATCCCACAGGTGTGCAGGCTAATTGGGAACAGGTGGGTGCCATGATTGGGTATAAAAGCAGCTTCCCAAGGTACACCCCTTTGTCCACAACTGCGTAAGCAAATAGTCAAACAGTTTAAGAACAACGTTTCTCAAAGTGCAATTGCAAGACATTTAGGGTTTTCAACATCTACGGTCAATAATATCATCAAAAGGTTCAGAGAATGTGGAGAAATCAATCCACTTAAGCGGCATGGCCGGAAACCAACATTGAATGACCGTGACCTTCGATCCCTCAGATGGCACTGTATCAAAAACCGACATTAATCTCTAAAGGATATCACCATATGGGCTCAGGAACACTTCAGAAAACCACTGTCACTAAATAGAGTTGGTCGCTACATCTGTAAGTGCAAGTTAAAGCTTTACTATGCAAAGCGGAAGCCATTTATCAACAACATCCAGAAACGCCGCCAGCTTCTCTGGGCCCAAGATCATCTAAGATGGACTGATGCAAAGTGGAAAAGTGTTCTGTGGTCTGACGAGTCCACATTTCAAATTGTTTTTGGAAATATTCCACATCGTGTCATCCGGACCAAAGGGGAAGCAAACCATCCAGACTGTTATCGACGCAAAGTTCAAAAGCCAGCATCTGTGATGGCACGGGGGCGCATTAGTGCCCAAGGCATGGGTAACTTACACATCTGTGAAGGCACCATTAATGCTGAAAGGTACATACAGGTTTTTGAACAACATATGCCATCTAATAGCCGTCTTTTTCATGGACGCCCCTGCTTATTTCAGCAAGACAATGCCAAGCCATATTATGTAAGTGTTACAACAGCGTGGCTTCGTAAAAAAAGAGTGCGGGTACTTTCCTGGCCCGCCTGCAGTCCAGACCTGTCTCCCAACGAAAATGTGTGGCGCATTATGAAGTGTAAAATACGACAGCGGAGACCCCGGACTGTTGAACGACTGAAGCTCTACCTAAAACAAGAATGGGAAAGAATTCCACTTTCAAAGTTTCAACAATTAGTTTCCTCAGTTCCCAAACGTTTATTGAGTGTTGTTAAAAGAAAAGGTGATGTAACACAGTGGTGAACATGCCCTTTCCAAACTACTTTGGCACGTGTTGCAGCCATGAAATTCTAAGTTAATTATTATTTGCAAAAAAAAACAAGTTTATGAGTTTGAACATCAAATATGTTGTCTTTGTAGTGCGTTCAATTGAATATGGGTTGAAAAGGATTTGCAAATCATTGTATTCCGTTTATTTTTTACATTTAACACAATTTCCCAACTCATATGGAAACAGGGTTTGTACTTAGCGAAAAACTTTGTCCATTTGTCGAAGGAGAGACAACGAGAAAGCGGGCTCCCGTGGATGTGATAAAAAAGGTAGTGTGTGCTTTTTATTACCTGGCCGTCGAGGTAAAGCTATGGAAAACAGCGAATGTTTTTGGACTGGCAAAGCCGACTGTATCCGTTATTGTCCGCCATGTATGTTACAGACTCAACGTCTAGGTCCAGAGTATATAAAGTCACCAAAAACGAATGGATAATGAAGGTGAAGACAAAAGAGTGAGGTGTCTGGACCAGATAATCTAGATCCCTCGTTTGATTGCTGTAACATGTTCTTTATCACAATGTTTACATGTCTAATAAAGATTTGATTAATTTATGGTGTCTCAGGTGTGATTCACTACAATAGGGCCCCACAGCATACTGGATTCCAGTTAATCGAAATAACACAACACTGGATATTGTTCAGATAAGTTAAATTCAAGAACTTGCACACAAAGCAACACTGGAGGTGACATGACGTGTGCATTTTATGCATGTGCATATTAGGTCGCGTTGCGCTGGCGGACGGATGGGATGGGGAGTCTTAAACGGTGGCATTGTTGTGTGTGGACACGGATAACGTTAGGTGTGATTTACCCTGGATAACCTTATCCGGCTTCGTGTAAACGGGGCCTTAGGAACTCCTTAGAACAGTATTAGTTAAACTATTTACAATTACATGCAAGGATGAATCTATTGTGATTGCGCTCCCAAGTCATTGTTGTGCGGACCTACCTTGTGCTTCAGTAAACACATTACACTGTGAGCTAATTACATGCGGCCAAAGGAAAGTACTTTAGAGCAGTGCTTCTCAACCTTTTTTCAGTGATGTGCCCCCTGTGAAAATGTTTTGAATTCAGTTACCCCCTAATAAGAACAAAGCATTTTTGGTTGACCAAAACAGATAACGAAGTAAAATACAGCACTGTGTCATCAGTTACTGATTTATTAAATTGTATAACGGTGCAAAAATATTGCTCATTTATAGTGGTCTTTCTTGAACTATTTGGAAAAAAGATATAAAAATAACTAAAAACTTGTTGAAAAATAAACAAGTGATTAGATTATAAATAAAGATTTATATATTAGGAAGTAAGGTGCCCTCTTTGGAGATTGTACTAGAGATCCATCTGGATTCATGAACTTAATTCTAAACATTTCTTCACAAAAAAATAAATCTTTAACATCAATATTTATGGAACATGTCCACAAAAAATCTAGTTGTCAACACTGAATATTACATTGTTGTATTTCTTTTTCACAGTCTTTTTCATATTTTCTTGAAGTATTATTCAATAAATATATCTCCGAAGTATTTTTGAATTGTTGCTATTTTTAGAATATTTTTGAAAAATCTCACGTACCCCTTGGCATACCTTCAAGTACCCCCAGGGGTACGCATACCCCCATTTGAGAACCACTGCTTTAGAGGAACCAGCCAGGTAGGCAGGTGTGTTTGGAAAAGGTATACGCGAGCAGAGCGCCTAACAATGCCTTTAAACTGAACACACAGGCACACAAAAAAAAACATTCAAACGCCTGCTAAATGTGCCCGAGAGGCAGGCGAACTTGTCATGCTGTTTTATATTTGGGCGCAATAAATGATGACCTTTGGACAGCATTTACACATATTTCCCTGACAAACTGCAAAAGTCCCACCTGTGAATGAGTGAAACTTGAGCCGAACCAGCAGCTCTTTCGAGAGTCTGTTGTTGTTGACGGTTTGTGAGTGAGTGACAGAAATCATGCATCATCTTTGGTCCTGTTTGGATAAATCATGTTGAATGTATAACCACTTAAAACAGTTAATGAAGATGCGGAGTAATCTTTTACAGCAGTGATTACAGCAACTCGATCTCATATCCCTCCAGTTCACGACGGATAGTTGATGGTTAGGTAATTATTTTTGTTTGTCGATTTGATTTTCTATCAAATATGACAGAAATACATTTTGTATTTATGCCATACACTATTGCTACAACAAAAGGCATAATGCTACAAAGCAATACAATACCATTACATTTATACATGAGCCACACAATACATTCCAGTTGTCCCCATTCATTTAAATAGACAATTAAAGTGTTATAAGAATACAATTGGGATTTTTTTAAAATCAGAATAATCACTCATTTGAATGTGAATTAATCATGATTAATCAGTTTATTACTCACTTCCTCAGTTTAAATTTAACTTAAAAAAGCCATACCGCTGTGAACGGGACTCTCGCTGCTGTGTTGGATCCGCTTTGGACTGGACTCTTGCGACTGTGTTGGATCCATTATGGATTGAACTTTCACAGTATCATGTTAGACCCGCTCGACATCCATTGCTTTCCTCCTCTCCAAGGTTCTCATAGTCATCATTGTCACCGACGTCCCACTGGATGTGAATTTTTCCTTGCCCTTATGTGGGCCTACCGAGGATGTCGTAGTGGTTTGTGCAGCCCTTTGAGACACTAGTGATTTAGGGCTATATAAGTAAACATTGATTGATTGATTGATACTTAAACACAACTATAATATTATTGTCAACATTTCTTGTGTATATATATATATATATATATATATATATATATATATGAATAAAAGTATATATGTATATGTATATATGTATATGTATATATACATATATATATATTATACATATATATATTATACATATATATATAAGTATATATATATATACATATATATGTATAAGTATATATACATATATATGTATATATACATATATATGTATATATAGGTATATATGTATAAATATGAATTAATATATGTATGTGTATATGTATATACAGTATATGAATGTATATATATATATGTATATATATATATATATATTTTATATATATGTATATATATATATATATATATATATATATTATACATATATATATTATACATATATATAGAAGTATATATATACATACATATATATATGTATATATACATATATATGTATATATATGTATATATATAGGTATATATGTATAAATATGTATTAATATATGTATATATATGTATGTGTATATGTATATACAGTATATGAATGTGTATATATATATATATACTTATATATAAATGTATTTATATGTACATATAAATTTATATGTATATTCAAACTGTATATGTATATATGTATACATATGTATATATGTATATAAATATATACATGTATATATAGATATGTATATGTATATATAGATATGGTATGCGTGTATATAGATATGTATATATAATATGTTTATATAATATGTTTATATGTACATATAATATGTATATATGTATATATAATATGTACATAAGTATGTATAACTAATCTGTATATATGTATTTATATTATTTATATACATATATACATGTATACATATGTATGGATATATGTGTGTGTATATACATATATAAAATGTATATATGTGTGTATATATATATATATATATATATATATATATATATACATATATAAAATGTATATATGTGTGTATATATATATAATGTATATATATATATATATATGTATATATATATATATATATACATATATATATATATATATATATATATATATATATACATATGTATACATATATACATATACAGTATATATATATATATATATATATATATATATATATATATATATATATATATATATATATATATATATATATATATATATATATATATATAATTTCACAGTTTATGAACTTGAATGCCAGTCATGTAAATGCTCAACTTGCAAACAGTTTCATATAAAGTCCAATCAGGATGAATTTTGAAATGAAATTAGCCAGAAAGCACACTATTGGAGTCTCCTCACTTTATTTTTGCACTGATGCGACATATACACTGACCTGATCATTGACTGTATAACAACCCACGCCGCCTCTCGTAACCATCCGCGGTTATGGTAAAAGAGCATGTGTGGTCAACATTAATTGCATGATTAATCTGCATTTGGACATGATTAATGCAACATATTTTTTGTGATTAATCACATGAGTTCACTTGTTATTTTTGACAGCCCTACATATAATTTGCATGGAACCCTCCTAGAAGCCTTCCTTTGGACTCAAAAAGGTGTTTTGTGAAATAAAATGCAGTAATAGTTGGTATGCTTTACTCTGCTTTTCAATGGCAACTACCCCACTAGAGATAACAGTACAGACCCACATCACACACACAAATCCTTAGGGGCCAATTATACGCTGTGGTGGCAGGAGGCAAGTCAAGGCAGGGCCGAGGCTGCTAGACCGCTTTGTTCCTTTCGCTCCCTTGGTGATTATCTATCACTGAGATCAGATATGATGCTCAGTGCTCACAAGTCATTTGTCTATATTTTTTTACATTAATATATTTCATATGGTCTTCTGTACACAAATGCTGCTGCCCTGTTTATAAATCAGACACCTGGCTGAATTCAGAATAATGAATGCCTTTTAAACGTCATCACACCTCCATTTTCCACCAAGACAATGTGAATCTCTAATTATCCCGCAGTCCTCTGAGGGAGACTAGCGGATTAAACAACAGAAAGACCTTAGCGAGCATATTGAACGATAAGGCCTATCATCTAGGACAGGGGTCGGCAACCCAAAATGTTGAAAGAGCCATATTGGACCAAAAATACAAAAACAAATCCGTCTGGAGCCGCAAAAAATTAAAAGCCATGTTACATACAGATAGTGTGTCGTGAGATATAAATTTAATTCTGATAACTTAAAGGAAACTAAATGAGCTCAAATATAGCTACAAATGAGGCATCATGATGCAATATGTAAATACAGCTAGCCTAAATAGCATTTTAGCATCGATTAGCTTGCAGTCATGCAGTGACTAAATATGTCTGATCAGCAGTCCACATAGGTCAATAACATCAACAAAACTCACCTTTGTGCATTCATTTACAACATTAAAAGTTTGGTGGACAAAATGAGACAGAAAAAGAAGTGGCATAAAACACGTCTTAGAAAGTCGGAGAAAGTTATGCATGTAAACAAACTACGGTGAGTTCAAGGACCGCCAAAATTAGTAGGACAAAACGGCGCTCACCAAATACTCGAATCAGTGAACCATGTTTAATATAAACAGTGTGCTTTATAGCAATTAGAATGGTTTGTGTTTGTCCTCCTCCAGAAACAATATTTAAACAGAAAACATGTTTTTTTCCCCTCATCTTTTTCCATTTTCACATATTTTTGAAAAAGCTCCAGAGAGCCACTAGTGCGGCGCTAAAGAGCCGCATGCGGCTCCAGAGCCGCGGGTTGCCGACCCCGATCTAGGAAAAACCCACACAAAGGTTTCTACTATTCCTGTATTGCTGTTCAGAGGTCATGCATTCAATGATATACATTATTTATGACGGGTAATACAGGAGCACTAAAAGAATTGTTGTTCAGAGTCAGTTTAATGGAGTTGTTTTACACACACCTGATGCAAACAAAAATACATTGATCTGAGTTAGAGTAAAACAGAATATAATTCAGTGGAATAGCTTTTATTGTGATTGCATGCACACCAAAATTAAATTCCATCTTTATTGTGCCACATTCGGAATACATAGCTCTGAAAATAGACAAATAAACCGCAAAGTACTGATAACTATAGCTTTAACACGCAGAAAAAGATATAAAATACATATAAATGACAACTAAAATGATTAACAGCATTTAGAATCACCTTTAAAGTACCTGTAGACAGTGAATATTTAATTATATTTTTTATAATGACAGTGCTGAGTAGAGAGCGTAAAGAGGAGGAAAAAGGCACATGGAGCCCACCTTCATAGTTTGCTGCAAGGTTTCTCTTGTAGTAGTGGCATTTCTTGAGCCCTCCCATGGTGGTTTATTTTAAAGTCAAAGTTAAAGTACCAATGATTGTCACACACACACACACACAAACACACACAAACACACACACACACACACACACACACACACACACACACACTAGGTGTGGCGAAATTATTCTCTGCATTCGACCCATCACCCTTGATCACCCCCTGGGAGGTGAGGGGAGCGGTGGGCAGCAGCGAGGGCCGTGCCCGGGAATCATTTTTGGTGATCGAAACCCCCAAATTCCAACTTTTGATGCTGAGTGCCAAGCAGGGAAGTAATGAGTCCCATTTTTATAGTCTTTGGTATGACTTTGGTTTGAACTCACAACCTACCGATCTCAGGACGGACACTCTATAACCACTAGGTCACTAAGCAGGTCATTTTGCAGTCATACTTAATAATAATTAAAAAAAAACAGACACCAACGCAAGGGATTATTTATACATTGATTATTCGATTTATATGATGGGTTTCTAGACACTCAAAGCGCTTAACAGAGAGAAATGAGAACTCATCGTTCATTCACTCCACGTCCGCCAATAGATGTTCGTCAGATACATTTGTAGCCACAGCTGCCCTGGGGTAGACTGACGGAAGCATGGCTGCCAAACATTCATTAATTAACATTCATACACCAGTGTAAGCGTCACTGAGAGAAAAGTTGGTAAAGAGTTTTGCCCAAGGACACGACGCCCGTGACGAGGATGGCGGAAGCTGGAATCCAATCTGGAACCCTAAGGTTGCTGGCACATCTGCTCTACCAATCCAATCCACTTTATTTGTATAGCAAATTTAAACAACATAAATGTTTCCCAAGTGCTGCACAACAATATTAAAAACAATATTCAAATACCCTTAGCTCCAGCAATGACTGAATAAAAAATAAAACCAATATGAAAATAATATAGAAATAAATATGATTAAAAACTATTTTAAAGGGTAAAACCAATTAAAACAATACCATCTGAGCCACATCGTTTTGTTAAGCAGTAAGATCCGGAACTAGGACAACGTACAAAACCAGGACAGACTTTTGACCAACTTTTTTTTTTTGTCAAACTGAATCCCACAAATAAGTAGTGGTTCTCAAATGGGGGTACGCGTACCCCTGGGGGTACTTAAAGGTATGCCAAGGGGTACGTGAGATTTTTCAAAAATATTCTAAAAATAGCAACAATTAAATATCCTTAATATATTTATTGAATAATACTTCAACAAAATATGAATGTGAGTTCATAAACTGTGAAAATAAATGCAACAATGCTATATTCAGTGTTGACAGCTGGATTTAATGTTAAAGATTTATTTTTTTGTGAAGAAATGTTTAGAATTAAGTTCATGAATCCAGATGGATCTCTATTACAATCCCCTAAGAGGGCACTTTAAGTTGATTACTTCTATGTGCAGAAATATTTATTTATGATTGAATCACTTGTTTATTTTACAACAAGTTTTTAGTTATTTTTATATCTTTTTTTTCCAAATAGTTCAAGAAAGACCACTACAAATGAGCAATATTTTGCACTGTTATACAATTTAATAAATCAGAAACTGATGACATAGTGCTGTATTTTAGTTTTTTATCTCTTTTTTTCAACCAAAAATGCTTTGCTCTGATTAGGGGGTACTTGAATTAAAAACATGTCCACAGGGGGAACATCACTGAAAAAAGGTTGAGAACCACTGAAGTAGGGCATATAAACACCAAGGTACAGTACCGCTGTAACAAACTTAGAAGCATACATGTACATGTGTTACCTCATAATCAAGTTTTAGGATCTTTTTGTCCAGTTTTTGGATCAAAGGCAGTGTCCTGCGTGAAATAGGCCTTTTAGAATAATAGTAATAGAGAATAGTTGGACTGAAATGGCAAGAAAATATTGATAATCCGATTTGGTCAGTGAGTCCAATGCACTATCATTACTGATTATACGAATTGTTTTGCGCTCACAAATGAGTATCTAAAAATTAATGTATGAGGTAGGTGGATTTTTTCATTATCAGGAAGTTATTTGCTTCACCAGGTTTACAGACCTGCAGAAATGGAACCTATCAAATGATAAAAGTCCATTTGAAATCTGCATGTCTTGAAAAAAGGTCACAAAGGACTTTGTAAAGACCTCACACAAAATAATTTAAGCAGAGGGACAACATCTTTCTAATTGGGTTGCATTAGAGTTTGTTTCTTCTGACCTGCCGCCTGACTGACAGTCCTTGCATCCTGCCTTGCGTGACTGGCTGCCCAGATAGCCATCAGTATCCAAATCAGTTGAGGCCAGTCTCCCGTGTGTCACCCCCACCCAGAGACCCTATTTGCAATGCAAATGAAAAACCTAACAAAGCAAACCTTTTAGAGCAAAGTAATTTACTAAACCACTCTTTTAAAGAGAGTAACTTGGAAGGAAAAAAAGGCTAATTAGTTACTTATAATTCTGTGGAAACGTTGCTAAACTACATTTCCTGGAGTTGATTTGGCGTTCATGAAATGAGCCTTTTGTTGACACTGTTAAACCAAACACAAAGGCCTCTTCATTGTCACATTTGTTTGAGGAGCAACATAGCTCACAAAAAGTTACTGGCCAGCATGAATCAGTCCACGCGTTTTCCAAATGATTAATGAATATCTCCTGTAGATTTGCGTCAGTGCGTGCTAGAGCTGTTTGTTTAACGGCATACGCCATCACCTGCTTCCACCTTCATAGTTCTGCTTCAACCTGGACCACACCCCTTGCTGAAACAGGATATGGTTCTGGTATTGTCCTCATTGTTGAGAGAATAGTCCTGACAATTACACCCCAAGACCGAAAGTGGCTGCCCAGCATCTAACCAAGCCCTGGTCAGGTTTTGAATTAGGCCTCTGTTTTCCCCTGGGGGCCCCAAGAGCCCCTACCCCACCTTTTGTTGGCGCTCCCTCACCTCTGGATGTCTCTTTGTGAAGTTTTACTCACCGGCACTTTATTCATCGGTTGTTTCTAGCGGGGATATTGTATTTATGTGGACACAAAGGGAGGCATAGCATGAGTGCAAAGGGCAGGTATTTCAGGTTGCGGCGGACTTATACAGCTCAACTTTATGTGTGTGATAAAACCTCATAGAGAATGCGGTTCTTAGGATGTCAGTTGAGATGTTTTAAAACAGAGAAAGTCCTTCCCACAGAAGCTTGAGCTGACATCATAAAAAAAAACACAACAAGGTACCTAGGGACTGACAGGGCAGAGGACGGGGTGGGTGCTGAGGGGTGGTAGCTTAGAAAACCGGTTGGAGGGGACCAGTGGGGGAGGAGGGGTCTCGTCTGAGCCGCGATTGGCTGAAGACATTGCAAGGGACACACCTGTAAGCGCCAGGGGCCAAAGAGATTGGCTGCAACTGAAAATTACACCTGTGGGGGGAAAGAGGAGGAGGGTGAGTCGGACTACATGTAAACCAAACCCTTCACAAATTCTGCCTCTGTCTTCTCGAGGAGCTTAACAGTTCAACACCGCCAAAGAGAACACTCGGAAAGAAGAAACTTCTGCTTTCAGCGACGGGAAGATACCTGATAGGCTTTTTCCTTCCGGGGTCTGCCTCTTCTTCTCAAGTCTACCGGAAAGGGATTGGCATCTTCCTCCCTCCGAAGCGCCTCGCCAGTGTCCTTCAGCACGAGCAGGAAAGACGAGGACTAAAGCCCCAACACAATGATGCCTCTTGTATTGGGTTTCCAGCTCGGTGACCACACCTGGGAAAGGCTGGGTAAATTCGCCAACGTGATACCTTCTTTGTGTTCTGTCAAGACGGTGAGCTGCGGTCACAACTTGTTGCTCGGCGACGCTGTTGTTCAGACTTTTTGGACATTTGTTAGTATTATGTGATCGGTAATATCTGGGGGGAAGGGGGTGGGGTACAGAACGTTAGGTCATCGCAGAAAACAACGCTAGGGGTAGTTTCGGCGGAAAGCAAAAATAACCCGTATCAAATTCCAGCCTCATTTGAGCTGAAAGAAAGACGAGGAAACAATAGAAGCCAACGATCATTCCTAAACTGGATAGACCAGTTTGGGCAGGTAAAGGCAAACTGCCAGACTTGTCAGAGGACACGAAGATAGAAGCTGACTGCTTCTCTTAGAACGTACAAGGCTCAACACCAGGAATCATCAAGCCAAATGACGGTGAGGAACACTTTTACTGGTGACCGAGTAACAATCAGCCTTAGCCTGCTAGTATAGTAGTAATAAAAAACTTATTACGCAACTTGCTTACAACCTGTTGAACTGTGTTGAACGAGTAATCTTTTCAGGTCATCGTGCTGCATTTCTTCGTCAGCTTATAATAAAAAGTATTGGTCTTGGCAAAGGTAGTATCATATATTTTGGATAAAAGAAAAAGGAAGCGGCGGCGTGCCGGACTTAAAATGTCCGCTCATCGCTTTTCTTTACCTCGGAGGATTGAGTGCGAGTTGAGACAAAAACAGCAGCGTCAGACCTGCACAGCGGGGATTTTCCACTACTGGATAGTTGATTCATTATTTGGTGAGCTCCTGGCTTATATTTATTCAGATTAGTAACGAGGAAATGTTGAGAAAGGCAACTGCGAAAAAAATGGAGGGAAAATGACGACCGCGTACAGTAAACTGTAGAGCGGAGGCTGCAGCTCGAGGTGGAAGATTGTGATTGGCGGACGGGGAGCGAAGCTGCAGGTTACATGAGCTAGACCACTAGAGAATACATTTCAATGTTAACTTTAAGGATTTTGGGGCTAATTAAAAGTTAAAGTACCAATGATTGTCACACAAACACACACTAGGTGTGGCGAAATTATTCCCTTCATTTGACCCATCACCCTTGATCACCCCCTGGGAGGTGAGGGGAGCAGTGAGCAGCAGCGGTGGCCATCATTTTGGTGATTTAACCCCCAATTCCAACCCTTGATGCTGAGAGTCAAGCAGGGAGGGTAACAGGTCCCATTTTTATATAGTCGTAGTTGAACTCACAACATACCAATCTCAGGGTGGACACTGTAAAACCACTAGGCCACCGAGTAGGTTGCCAGTTTTGCGCCACCATTTTCATCTGGCTACTGCCACTGGTAAAGTTACTAAACATGACAGATCTTGTTTGTTGGAGTTGACAAGGTTGTAGCCTTTAAATATGCATACAATTTTAAAATACATGATGTCTGGCAGTCAGTTTCTTCTGCAATATATACTTGAGTTTTGCATTAACACTGCTTAAGACCAAAAACAAATGTCCATTTCTGAGGACAGTGTTTTGACAGGAGAATATGATATTATAATTAACTTACTTAAAGCCATTAAATATTAGCAACTAAGAACATATAAATCAATTTCAACCAAGACTGTAATTTTAGCATCTGTGGCAAAAAACATGCAGTCCATCAAAAAAGGTACTGTACTCAGTGGTTTCATCAGAGGGAAGCAACAAGTAAAGTGAATTTAGCAAAGTGGGCGGAGCAATCAGTGCCAGATGGAAACCCATTAGACATGCAAAGCATCATCAGTGTTGGTTAGATTGGATGCTTAGTAGGACATTGGTTGGTTGTGTGTAGGTCCAGTAAGGTGGTGCCCTGATAAAAAGTCCACACTTAAGTAGAGTTTTGGGTTTCCCTTCCATTGTTTTCTCCCACAAAGCCAGCGACTATTGATTAAGGGCCAGGCCAGTTTACCTATCAGGTTGTGGAGTCACATTCCAGCACAGGGGGCAGAGTTACCTGATCACGCCTCACTTCCAGCAGACTAAAAAGCGTGGGCAGCCATGACTGGTTAAGAAGACTCCCCCTCCCCAATGTCCCCAGCGAAGCTCCGTGTTCTGCAATCGGACTTTTTTAAATTTATTTAATAACACAGCAAAAAGAGGAACTAAGAAGTATGAAGGGAAGTTAATGGATGTGAGGGCGGGGGAATTTAGTCAGAAAGGTGCTCCACTTTGACCAGGTACTGTAAGCTTTACCAACTTCTGCTCTAATCTTTTGTTTCCACCCTTTCTTTTTTCCCTCTTTTCGTCCTCAGGGGCACTGGTTTATAACGCTGATGATTAACTAAATAAGGTCTGGGAGAGCGGGTCTGCTCGGCTTTCTCGTTTCACGGGGCCTGCCTGACCGCGAGCAAGACCGGGAGTGTTCTCAGGCAGCGGGCTGGAAATTCAAGATCTTTCTTCTTTCTGTTTCAGCCTCCCCCCCTACTCGCCTTCCAATCACTGCCACTTTCTTTGGGTTAGTTGCATTCTTTCCACGGGGTTCTTTTCATGACGGTAAGATCACAGGTGCGTTCTCTATTTTCCTTTTCTCCCTCCCCCCACTGTCTCTTATCAAATATTTCAATACCACAATTTTTCTGTGTTTGAGGAAATGCGAACCGTAAGTTAGTCGTTACAAAGCTAATCTAAGTGGAAATCCTTGTTTATTAGTCACGCAAGGCTTGTCTAAAAATCCAATTGTAGCTTTGTTATAACAGAAAACAAAAATCAGTTATTTGCCGCTTCAATTCAGCGCAAGGGTGAGCATTTGGCACGGTGCACCTGTGAAGGACCCATGTTATGCAGTAAAAGAGCGCCATTTCAGTGACCTTCTGCACACACGGCGCCGGCTCAAGTCGAGCTGAGCAACATTCCATCAGCCTTTCATCACTCCACAAACACAAAGACGACAGCCTCAGAGGTCCACCAAAAGAAAAAAAAACCCAAAAAAACCCCACCAAATGTAGTTTATTATTAAACGTCAAATAACTTTTACCCGAAGTTTGGCGTGCAAAACAAACTCAATGCACCGAACGGGTGATTGAGCAACAACAATGACTAACTCCAAAGCGGGTGACGTACTTTTTAAATATTTTGCGCCTGAAATTAGTAACTGCCATGTATCGTGTGAAAAGTCAGCCCTTCCTCCCGGGGTTTCCGTGCCGTAGCTTAAGACTAGTCAGAACAGGTTTGGGCAATCATTAACAACTTTTGTGGCCCAGTGTTCTGTGACGGCCAATTTATGCTAAAAAAAAACCCCAAGTAAACCCCAAACCAGCCCTTTGTTGCAGGTTTACTTGAAACATAATTTAGTACCGGTAATGATGGCGTTTTAATCAAATGGAGTATTGCAGATCCATTAGGCGTGTAGTTTGTGGCAATTTGGGTGATCATCTCCATCTTACGAGGCAGCATTGGACTTCAACTCTTTTTCTAATACTGCCTGGTAATGATGATAATAGTCATCTGTGGACAACAAACACCAAGCAACGTAGTAGTTTGCAGCATCACTGGCGGTAGGCTCAGCAGCCAACATCGGAGACGTGGCTCCCAGGATCCATCTTACCTGACAGTGCTGGATTGTACTACTGTTGTTCTAACACTGTCTGGTAACGATGTTTTCTGGGTGACCTCAAACCTGCAGTAGCTGGCACAAGCGTTCATCCCAGCCTTAAGATGCATAACGACTAGGTTTTTATAAAAATGTTGGCGCTCTGAGTAAATTTAGCAACAAAATGGAATCTGCTTCTCGGCTTCGTTTGTGTATACGAAAACTTTATCCTGTTTGAAATAACAAATGGCATGTTTATACGTCAACAACCTAGTAAAAATGTTTTCCTGGCCTTCTTGAAAAGTTGTGAAAACAACCCTCATACTGAAACACAAACGGCTTGAGACATTGTCAATGTATATACATTATTAAACACTTCTCTCATGCCAACAACAGCAAAATATTATTTTTAATAGCCTTCAATCACATGTATTGCCGTTTTTCAATATAAAGAATGCATCTACAATTTTTTTCCCCCCAATCCAAAACATGAAGAAAACATACATTTTGGGGCGGAGGGAAAAAAATAAAGAAATTTCATGTTTTTTATTGGACATAAAAATGTGATATGTGAATGAAAACAAAGACAATAAATCAAGCAAAACATTTTTTACGTGTATTATAGATATACTATTATATATACGTAAAACATATATATATATATATATATATATATATATACATACTTATATGTATATATATATATTTATGTATATATATGTATATATATATATATATATATATATATATACATTTTTATTTTTTGTTTTACTTTTTCAGGAAAATCCCCTGGAGAGCAGTGAAACCTGCGAAACAGGCTTGTAGGGATGAAATAGCCTCTGTGTTTTTTTCCTAACCTAACGTAAATTCCGCTCTACCCGGTATTGGGCACCTTATAACAGATACACCACAGAAACCCTCGACTATATATAATTTGTTTTCTTCAAAAACAAAGAAAAGATTAGTAAACACTTCACTCATGCCAGCAACAGAAAAACATGCTTTTGAATAGCCTTCAATTGCATGTATTGCTGTCATCCAATATATAGCATACATCTCCAAATTTTTTCCCCAATCCAAAACATGAAGAAAACATACATTTTGGGGTAGAAGGAAAAAATAAACACAGAAAGTACATGTTTTTTATCGGACATAAATATGTGATATGTGAATGAAACCAAAGACAATAAAACAAGTAAAAAAAAAAAAAAAAAAAAAATATATATATATATATATATATATATATATATATATATATATATAATATTTTTTCAGGAAAAGAGCAGGGAAACCTGCGAAACAGGCTTGTAGGGATGAAATAGCCTGTATTTTTTCCTGACCTAACGTACCGCGGTATTGAGCACCTTATAACAGATAAACCACAAAAAATTTCGACTATTCATAATTTGTTTTCCTCAAAAACGAAGAATACAATAGTAAACACTTCTCTCATGCCAGTAACACCAAAACATGCTTTTGAATAGCCTTCAATTGCATGTATTGGGGTTGTCCAATAGAAAGCATGCATCTCCAAATTTTTCCCCCCATCTAAAACATGAAGAAAACATACATTTTAGTTGCATTTTAGAAATGACATGTTTTTTATTGGACATAAATATGTGAAATTTGAATAAAAACAAAGACAATATAACAAGTTAAAAATGTTTACGTATTTAATAGATATACTATTATATGCGTAATTTATATATATATATAAATATATATATATATATATGTATGTATGTATATATATATATATATATATACATACATACACATATATGTATATATATATGTGTATGTATATGTATGTATATATATATATATATATATATATATATATATATATATATATATATATATATATATGTATGTATATATATATGTATGTATATATATATGTATGTATATGTTACGTCAGGAAAAAAGCAGAGGCTATTTTCAGGAAGATCCCCTGAAGAGCAGGGAAACCTGTGAAACAGGCTTGTAGGGATGAAATAGCTTCTTTTTCCCCCCCCTGACCTAACGTATATTACTCTTTGCCCGGTATTGAGCACCTTATAACAAAAAACCACAGAAACCTCCACTATAAATAATAGTTTTCTCTCCAAAACAAAGAAAACAATTTTTTTGGATTTTTTTTATTTGTGTTAAGAAATATAACATCCAAAAATATGGACTTGATTTTTATTTGACATTATTTATGTGACATGTGAATGAAGACATTAGCAAGACAACCCTTGTTCACACAAAGTTACAAATACAAAACAAAAAAACTGTCTTATGCATACCAGGCCAGTAGTTGGCGATAAGACTTAGTAAAACAGTTAAACATATATACCTATATTGTCTCTGTCCAAAAACAAAAACATTCATATTAACTTTTTTTAAAGTTTTTTTTTTCCAAATCCCAAACATTTTCTTTCTGTTGGATGAAAATGTTAAAAATCCCCAAATCTTTACTCATATGTTTTTTTATTGGATATGATTTGTGTGATATGTAAATGCAGACTTGGGCAAAACCAACCTCGTTCACACTGACCTGTAAAAACAACCAAAACTGTCATAAATGCCAGGCAAGGAGTTGCCTTTATACTGGTATGTTATTTAAACTTACATTGTTTCTCTTCAAAAAATACAACTTTAATTTCTTAAGTTTTTTGGGCTATCCAAAACAAAAACAAAACATTTTTTGTTTCTCTTGTATTGAAAAAAATCTAAAATCACAAAAACTTTAATTAAATACATTTCATTAGACAGGACTAGTGTGAGATGTAAATAAAGACATTGGCAAAACAACCCTTGTTCACACTGACCTGCAAAAAAAAAATAAAAACTCATATAAATGCCAGGCGATAACATTTACTAAAACTTATATAGAGATGGCGACTTGTCCAGGGTGTACAAGCCTTCCGCCCGATTGTAGCCAGGATAGGCACCAGCGGCCCCCGCGACCCCAAAAGGGAATAAGCGGTGTATGTATATATATATATATATATATATATATATATATATATATATATTTATATATAAACTTATATGTAACTTACAATATTGCAGTCCAATTACAAAAAAATAGGTACAGTATGTCTCTCCAAAATTTTTATCTAAAATGTAAGAAAACATGTTTTTGTTTCTCGTGGATAAAAATGTAAAAAAAAAAAAAAAATCACTGAATTTGTACATAGTGATTTTTTACTGGACATGATTTATCCATCCATCCATTTTTCTACCGCTTGTCCCTTTGATATGTAAATGAAGACATTGGCAAAACAACCTCTGTTTTCACAGACCTGCCAAAACAACAAAGACTTTCATACAAAAATACCCTGCCTATAGTTGACAATAATAGTTAAAAAAATTTACATTGTTACCGTCAAAAAACAAAAATAAACATTTATCACAACAACAAAAAAAAATCGATATTTTTTGTTTCTCTTGGAGAAAAATGTAAAAAATCCCCCAAATCTGTCCTCACATTTTTTTTTTATTGGACATGATTCATGTGATATGTAAATAAAGACGATAGCAAAACTACCTTTGTTCACACTGACTGCAAAAACCACCAGGACAAACACTTAATACGCATGTTGGAGATGGTATTTTGTAGAATTCCAAAAACAAACAAAAAAAGTGTTTCCACATTTTTTTGAAGTTGTTTTTCTTTCTAGACTTTCTTTTTTGGACGTATTTAATGTTATTTGTAAATGAACAACTCTTGTAAAAACTATTAGAGTGCAGTAATGTACATGCCATTAGCTGACCGGGCGGGATAAGCGGTAGGAAATGGATGGATGTAATATACATGTCAGGCCAATAGTAATCAAATGTATTACTTTTATTATTTTTTTTTTACTACTAGCTTGGCATGTATATTTCCATCCATCCATTTCCTACCGCTTGTTCCGCTCAGTCAGCTAATGGCATGTACATTACTGCTCTCTAATAGTTTTTACAGGATTGGATGGATACATAATGTCCAGTAAAAAATATGTAATTCTAAATTGTGTGTGTGTGTTTTTTTTGTTAATACTTTTTTTTTTCTTAATACTCAGCCACTGGAAACAAAAACCAAAAAATGTTTTTGCAGTGTGTGTTTTTTATTATTATTATTTATTTTATTTTTATTTTTTAATTCCTAATTGCTGGAACCCTTATTTTGTAAAAAAAATTAAAATAAAGTAATGAAATAATATTAATCAAATATATGACTAATTTGTATTTATTTTATTTTTTTTACACAAAATAATATTTTTTTTTGTAGTTTCCAGTGATTACGGATAAAAATAAAAAACAAACAAAAAAACAACACATTGAAAAACATTAAGCAACATTTATTTTTAAGTTTCCCGTGGCTAAGTATTACAAAAGGAAATACACACACACAATTTAGAATTACATATTTTATTTACTGGACATTATGTATCCATCCATCCGTCCATTTCCTACCGCTTGTCCCTTTCGGATATGATGAAAAAACCTGCAATGTGCATGGCGATGTCACTCTATAAAGAAACACTACGAGTGTTCATCTACAGCAAAACATTATTTTTGGCATAAATTCCAATAAAAATCACATATCTCCCCCATTATATTAAACATAAAGTACATTTGCATAAATACCTCTGCAGGGTTTTATAATTAATTAGTATTTTTATTGTGTATTTAGCAGACCAGAATTGGATTTACTCTCAATAGGTTGTTTGTTCTTAGTGTAAGAGTAAAGTTGAGTTACATGGTTTTCATTGGACATGTGTTGTGTGATTAAAGCCTGAATATGTAACACATTAGTTATGCAGAAAATGTGTTAAAATTTGTTTTGAAAAAAGGCTAGTGCAGGGCTGTGTGCCTCCATTACTGTTGTGACCGTGATGTACTTGTGCAAGCCCAGACGGAACACCAAATAGTTAGTTTTGTGTTAAAAGCAGTCCCCGGTACTGTACTGTACTGTACTGTACCTACCCCACCCAAGCATAAGAATAGTGGTACGTTGATTGTTCCACCGGTCGTGCAGGACAATTTATTTATTTATTTTTGGTTTCCTTCCTCGAACTGCGCCGGTCTTTGTGCGGAGTGGCGGTGATACGGTGCAACTCATAATACCCTCACCTGCAGGCTACATCCTGAAACTGACATATGAGCTCACCTGTGCAGCACCGTAGAGCCCTCCCACCGACATTATTTTAGTTGAACTGGTAAAATATTGATATAGTGCAAAGAATAGAGAGAGAAAATGTGCCTTCAGTTGGGAAAGCAAAGCAAACAATGAGAGGTGACGCCAGCAGAAGGCTAGTGTTTGCATAAGGAGGGAGAATTACCCCTAATACTAAACACTGAGCCGCACCTTTATGTACTCACACCGCTCTTATTAGCCAAGCCTCTTTTTCCCTTCAGTTCCTCACTAAAGACTCGTGGCGGTTTATTTGATTGTGGCGTGAATGCATCTGGTTATTCCAGCCTGTTCCTTTTTTCTACACTGCCGTTTCCTTTCCTTCCGCTTCTGCACAGGTGAAAGGTCAGAGGTCCTCCTCCCCAGCCAGTTGATAGGCGTCTTACCAGACATGGTTAGATGTAAATATCGGTGTCTAATACTGTCTGGTAATGCCGTCCATTAAATGGCATTGCCTTCCGCTGTCTTACTTCCGCTCTCTTCGCTGTGGTGCTTGGACATTAGCTTAGTGAGCAAGGAACTGTGATCCTTGCACTGGAAGAAGTGATGCATTTTCAAGGGGTTTTTCTTCCATGTGACTTGAGTCAAAGTTTAACGGCACTCGACTGGGAAGTCGCTTTTTTTTTTTTTACACGGGAATGTCAACGTGAGCTTTTCTCATGCACTGAGCTTAATGTAACGTCATTCACTGCAAAGACTGAAATCTAAGTAAGATTAAATATCTCAAATAAGGGTGATATTTGCTTATTTTCTGTCTGATAAGATAATTCTTCTCTCTAAGCAGATTTTATGTCAGAATGTTTTACTTGTTTGAAGGTGTTTGGTCCTAAATGATGTCAGTAAGATATTACAGCTTGTTGCTGAGATGTTATGACCTATATTGAGTAAAAAATGCTTGAAACTAGAATATCAACTGTTGCAAAGCTGTGTCATCAACACTCACAAGTATAAAACTACTTTTTTAAAGTAATTATTTCTTACTTAAAGCATGACTTTTTTTTTTAAATGTATGCATATCATTATGTCAAGATAATGGCACTAGCATTTACTTAAATTAAGAATATTTTTCAACATATTGAGCAAAAAGGTCTCTTTTTTTTCTACCAAGAAAAGTGCACTTGCTATTAGTGAGAATATACTTATTTTAAGGTATTTTTGGGTTCATTGAGGTTAGCTAATTTTACTTGTTTTGGAAAGTCTTGACAAACAAAATGTTCTTGTTCTATTGTCAGATAATTTTGCTTAGTTCAAATAAAAGTAATATTTTTTTTTTCAACCATATAAAAAAATCATGACTTTGACACAATTGTGTCTCATATTAAAACAAATGACAGCCAAATGGACTTTGCTGTTTTATTTAATAATTGATTTAATTTGTAAAAAAAAAAAAAGCACTTTACATTGTGCAAACAACCTCAAAGTAATAGAGTGTATTAAAAAAAAAAATATATATATATATATATATATATATATAATGATAATAATATTTCCAATGAAACAATAGAAAATACATACTCATATAGTAGTACAGTTGTTATTAGTGAGAATATTCTTATTTTGAGGTATTTTTGGGTTCACTGAGGTTAGCTAATTTTACTTGTTTTGGAAAGCAAAATGTTTTTGTTCTATTGGCAGATGATTTTGCTTAGTTCAAATAAAAG